>NW_020956581.1:71546-73656 GCF_003031625.1 Empidonax traillii
AAGAAAAAAGAAAAAAAGAAAAAAGAAAAAAGAAAAAAGAAAAAAGAAAGAAGAAAAAAGAAAAAAGAAAAAAGAAAAAAGAAAAAAGAAAAAAGAAAAAAGAAAAAAGAAAAAAGAAAAATAAATAAAAGGGAAAAAAGAAAAAAGAAAAAAGGAGAAAATTTAAAAGAAAAAAGAAGGAAAAATAAAAGAAAAAAGGAAAAAGGAAAAAATCAAAGAAAAGAAAAAAGGAAAAAATAGGGGAAAAAGGGAAAAAGAAAAAAGAAAAAAAAATGAAAAAAAAAGAAAAAAGGGAAAAAAATAAAAAATAAATAAAAAATAATAAAAAGCTTGAGGCTGAGTCCACATGGACCTACAGCAATTCACGGAAGGAACAAGGAGTGGGATGGGGACCAGGGCAGGGCCAAGGCAGCTTTTCCCTGCTGAAAACAGTCTCCCTGCCAAACCCAAAAATAGGGGGGAAAAATCATCTTAACTTCAATGCCTTTCGAGCCCATATGAAATGGGGCTTTGAGCCCTGTGGGAATTTAACACATGTCCAAGCAGGGAACCCTCCTGGCCCAAGGGGATGGTTTTGGGATTTCACAGACCTCTCTGCTCTCTGTGAGGCTGGCAGGGGGCAACAGCCCCAGCCCACGCTCAGACAGGGAGGGGTGCAAGTGAATAACCCTCTCTGTGGAGAGCCAAGTGTGTTCTTGAAGACCCTGCTTGGCTGGTCTCCCCTTTGAGCTGGTTGAGACAAGGGGATGATCTGCGGCCGCAGATCCCTGCGTGAGATTTGGAAGAGGTCCCTCGCTGACATTACAGCTGCTGTCTCCTGCTCGAAGGGCCAGGCTGGTGGAACAAAAAAAAAAGGAGAATTTCATCAACAGCCACAGCAACTTTAACGCTCGTGCACTTGCCATCGCCTGCTCCGGTTCCTGCAGGGCTGGGGTTGCACCACGGAGCAGGATTCCGTGGGAAAGCCTGTGGGGCAACTCATCCCCTGCCTCTCCACGTCACAGCCGGGGTCATTCAGCCCCGCTGATGTCCTGAAAGATGTGAGGAGTGAGTGGGCTTCAAGCATGTCTTAAGCTGTTTCCCTTCAGAGTGGGAATCAGGTGTGTGGTGTGGGGAGCTCGGGGTTGGAGCAGTGGGCTGCTCCTCCACCCCTGGGAATGCAATCCTGCCCTAAAGTGGGAGACTGGCACAGGGATGGGGCCTTTCCATCCTTCTGCAGTAATGACCCTTCTCATTGCAGCTTTCTACTCACATTTTTTGAACCCACGGTGTTCTCACACCATCCCAGTCCTTCACAAGCCTCGATACCAACGTGGTTAATTCCTCGGGAAGCAGCAAAAACAAGCCAAGAACTCAGCCAGCTCTCCAAGCCCTTGGCTTTGCCATTTTTCAGAAACTCAGGGATGGATACTGGCTGATCCAAGGCAGAAATTCTAGCAATTTCCTCCAATTAGTGCCTTTTTCCTTTACCTCACTGGTGCAATTTTCTGCAGAGGGTTTTACTGCGTCATGTTTTACAGGGACAGCCAAACACCACCTTGAAACAGCAGCCCAAGCTGGGCTTAAAGAAACTCGGTGCTTTCTAGTGATACTTTAATCTAATAATACCTTAATCTGAGAAAACTTCAAGCTTTGGTTGAACTTTGCAACCCTCTCACGTCCTGGGGACTTTGCTGTATGAAAAGGCAGGGAGAGATGGACCTAGTCTCCCCCTTGTTCCTTATCATCCCACTTCCCCTTAGAGAAGAAAAGGCAAATATTTTGGGGGTGGTGAACATTTATGATGTAAAAAGGGGCTGATTTTAGGGTGTGAGAGGAGATTCTGAGGTAAAAAAAAATCAGATTCTGGGGTCCGGGGACAAATTTTGGGGTGAAAAGGGCAGATTTTGGAGTGTGGGAGGAAACCCTGAGGTAAAAGGAACAGATGTCAAGGTGAAAAATACAGATTTGGGGGTGAAAATGCAAATTTTAAGAGGTGGGAGAATATTTCCAAGGTAAAAAAAAAAAATCAGATTTGCGGGGCTGGGGTCAGAATTTTAATTAAAAGTGTAAACTTGGGGGGTGGGGAGGAAATTCTGAAATTAAAAAAAAAAAAAAAGTTGATTTGGGG
>NW_020956581.1:74021-84017 GCF_003031625.1 Empidonax traillii
GGTGAAAAATACAGATTTGGGGGTGAAAATGCAAATTTTAAGAGGTGGGAGAATATTTCCAAGGTAAAAAAAAAAAATCAGATTTGCGGGGCTGGGGTCAGAATTTTAATTAAAAGTGTAAACTTGGGGGGTGGGGAGGAAATTCTGAAATTAAAAAAAAAAAAAAAGTTGATTTGGGGATCTGGAGGCAGATTTTGTAGTAAAATGGCAGAATTTGGGTGAAAGGGGTAGATTTTGAGGTCTGGAGGCGGATTTGTGGCTGAAAACGGTAGATTTTGTGTAGAAGGTGCAGATTGCAGAGCCTGGGGGGATATTTTGAGGTGGGAAAGGCCAATCTGGGGTGAAAAAGGCAGATTTGGGGCTGGGGGACCAGGGCAGAGGTTTCTGGGCCAGCCCAGGAGAAAGGCTGCAGATGCCCTTTGCATTCACCCTTTGCTCTTGCTGCTGCTTCTGACCAGCACTGGGAAGTGCTGCTGGCTGGGTTTTGTCCTGCAGAGAGAAACGTCCTCCTCCTGAATTCTGGCCTGAGGTTGCTCATTTTCGTCTGATTCGCAAAAATCCCTCCTGTTTCAGACGTGAGGCCTCAGTATTTTCTTCAGCCCTGAACCTCTCACATGATTGCACTGGCACAGAAGCCAGAAAAGTTTAGTCATGGCCTGTGTCCCTCCTGTGCCAAGGAGGACAGAAATGAAAACAACCACTTTCAAAGGCAGCTGATGGACAGAATCCCAGCCCAGAGCCAACGAGCTGGAGACACATTTACCCCAGGAATCCTGTTAGACACACACACACGCACCTTCTCAGTCAAAGAAAAGGAACCTCCCATTCCAAAAACCTTCATTTTTCAGGCCAGTGAACGAATAGGAAAAAACCACAAGCTGAAGACTTCGAAAGGAAGTTTGTGTTAGAGAGTATTTCCCACCTTTCTCAGTTTCCTTGAGCTCTGCCTCGAGGAAATGGCAATGATCCTCCCTGCTCACAGCAGCTGATGCTGGAGACCTCAAATCCCTCTGGTCTCCACTGCCCCTAGGGAAGCTGTGCTTGCATCCCTGCCTCAGCTCTTCCCGAATAAACTGAGCCAAACCTCAGGAAAATCCTGATGTTACCTTAAATAGAGGGGGTTTTAAGGGAAAAAAAAAAACTAGTTAACTAGCTCTAATTTGGTTGGACATCCATACCTGACATGCTGGAGGACACGTCTGTGTGCAGGCATGATGTGGGCTGGATGCAATTCTCATCAATTCTGTAAAAAACTCATTTCTGAAGACCTTTGAAGGTCTTGAAAACCTCCACTGAGCCACGTGGAGGGCCAGACTCTGGGAGGGGTGTAAGGTGGGTGGTAACAAAGCAGGGCTGAGAGCCTGAGGGGAATAACAAATATAAAACGCCAAGCTGAGCTGGACTGCCGGGGCAGGCAGTGAAAGTCCACAGGATGCATCCCAAAAGGGAGGAGTTCTGCTCCAGAAAGCCAAGACAACAGGTCCACAGACACCATCAAGGAGTTTTTAGGAAGAAAGTGCATGGGAGGGAAAATTCTGGAGTGGTGAGGGGCAAGTTGTAATGGGAAAGAACAAATGAATGTGGGGAAAAAAGTTTGCTACAAAATAAGAGCTGGCGCTGGTCAAACGCCCAAAACTATGGGGGAACTCATGTGGAAGAAGAAGCAATTCAAGTCCCTAGTCCTTACATGGATAAAAATGCTCAGATCCATTGGAAGCAACATCAGGACAAATGCTGTCCACAAGCTCTGGCAAGGCAGAGGCTGCGTGATTGATGCACTGCGAGCGAGACACTGCCAGCTTCCAGGACAGCTGGGAGGAACTGTGTGCAGAGCTACTGCTAAACAAATGAGCTATCTGGCTGAATAACTCACCTGGAAACACCTTCAAGATATACAATCCTGCTGCAGCCATTTAAGGGGAGAGAAAAAAGAAGGTGAAAATTGTGATAGGAGAATATGAGCAGCACTTCAGGTTCTGGGAAGGTCATGTTGCCCAAAGTCTTGGGGGAGGGTTAAATGGTCAGTGAAGTTACAATTAAAATCAAAATAAACCTGCAATCTTAGGATCCCAGACAGAGAGAGAGAGAGAGAGAGAGAGAGAGAGAGGCTACCTGCTCCTCTGGATGGAATGACAGATCATTCCCAGGGTGAGGAGTCCCATGGTATATTTGGGTTTCCTCCGCTGTCACCCACCAATCATTTTCCCCACACTGCATGGGTGGACCTTGACTGCTCTCCCCTTTCAAGGAACAGCCTTTTGCTGATTAACTGTGCAAATAAATTCAAAATACAGGATTTTCCAAGTTCCCATTTTAATTTGTTGTGCTAAGAACATGCCCGAAACATTTAAGAGCTAGGGAATCTGGGAGCACTATAAAAAGCAGAGAACAGCAGCCTCTTTTCAAGGAAGACACACTGTTTAGATTTAAGTCAATTTACTGGCAGTTTCAGGCAAATTATAGGAATTTTATAGGGTGCTAGATGCCCTGGTACTTGTCAGACCTGTGGCAAATAATGCTGTTCTCCTTCCTTCAGGCACTGTGGCTGGCACAGTCACTGCCATCCACTCGCTGGTCTTGTCCCAGTCCTCAGCCAGGAACAAAATATGGGGATATCTCCATTTTAGGAAATGAGCTGTTATTTCACTCCTTCTGGCCAACAGAAGCCCTTGCACAACACACTTTACAGTCTCCAGTATTTTCAGTCTTCTGCAGATCTCCCCATTCCCTTTGTGCTCAGTCATGGCTCCTTAAAAACACTCCAAAAGAGAAAGGCAGGATACGAGCACTTCCAGGCCAGCAGGACCGTGAGGCGTTGGAGGATTTGTCCATCACTTACTGTGGTGCCACAGTGAGCTCCAGAGGGCCCGTGCTCAGCCCCAGGCCCACAAGGAGGGAGGAATAAAGGGCTGGGAGCTCAGGGCTTGGGGCTGCTGGGAGGTAGGACATGCACACTTGGCCCAGAGCGTGCTCGGGGCAGCCGCTTTGATCTCTCATTAATGTGCAGAGCAGAAATATCTGGCGGTCAGCTGGGACAACATACAGCACAGCTGGGGACCCTGGAGGAATCTGAGGCTTTCTGAACTTCTATGAACACTTCCTTCTTTTTTTTTTTCTTTTTTTTTTTTTCCCCTCATCCCTTTTCTTTTTTTCCCTAAAAAACTGTTTCTTTTCCCAGGGAGAGATATCAAGTTCGTGATGTAACAGCTACAGTGATGGCTCTTCTTTAAGTCAGTAGGGGTGTGCGGTTACAGAAGGATGAAAAAGTACAGGAAAAGTGTCTTTAATCAAATCAGCCTCCTCTCACCAGCATACAGAACTGATCTTTAAATGCAAACACTGCCTTCAGACATTAACCCCAAATCTCCAAACATCACTTGTACGTGCCCAGATAATTGTGCCTGGCTCAAAACAAGAAGTTTTACATTTCACACCCTCTCTGACTTACAGAGTGCACCAAACCCTTCTGAGAAGAGAAACCGAGACAATACAGAGTCCTTCAAAGATCCTCCAGGTTAAATGCCCACCTAAGCTGGGCATGCAGGACTCTGTGTCTGATGGAAAGAGAAAGAAGAAGCCTCCCAGGGTTGAGTCAGTATGCCCAAGGATAGGTGGGAGGGATGCATATTTGAGACAGCCTGCCGTTCCCTCGGGAAGGCAAACCCCACACTGCAACGTTTTACATTTTTTACCAAGAATACAATAATTTCCAGATGACTTTTCCCCTCTTCTGCAACGTCTCCAGTGTGCTTGGGAGCCTTCTAGAAGAAAGGGCCTCTCATCCACGTACACCATGAGTCATCTGGAGGAGAGGGGAAGCCCTTGGAACGTGGGGATGTAACTGGTTCACAGGGCTGCTTGGAAGTCCGAAAGAGCCCGTAGGCATCTGTGGGCATGGAAATCTGTGCAGGGGTTGGGGGAGGGCTGGGAACGGTGACCAGTCAGGGCCTGGGCCAAACCAGGGTGAGATTTTTGCTCAGTGAGTCTGATGACCACCATGTCTGCTCACCAGGGGAGAAATTTGGCAAGAGTGTCGCCAGGATGGAAAGTGCTGGCAAAAGGCACGGAGCCAAAGGAGTGGAAAGAAGGGAGAAGGTCCCCACAGAGAGTATCCCACGTCCTCTCTTCCCATCAGCAAGTACTTATTTGATATCCAGCAGGCTGGGGCCAGCCTGGGGATTCTGACACTCCCCTTTTCATCCCCAAAGAATACCACAGGCTCCTCTTAATTCAAAACTCCCTCGATAGAAATTATAAGTTCAGGTTACATGGGAACAGCGGGACTGAGGTTTCAGGGCACCCAGAATCTTGCACACAACCTGTATTTTGCCGGGCTGAAGGCCCACACATTGTCCAGTTTTTCAGTTAGAGACAAGACTCGGAGAGAAAGCCAAATTTTTTTTGCTCAGTAACCTTGCTGGAGGCCTGAAAAACCTGCAAGTGGCCTCTGCAAGGTCACTTCTAGATGCTGGGAGGAAGGAGGAAGTGGTTGGGAACAGTGAGCAATACGGGATTGCTCTGGGTTTGTGGTCACACAAAAAACATCTGAGCACATCTCTCCGTCACCACTGGCAGTCCCCACACCAAGCAGCAGCTCGAGGCTACTGCGTGACAAGAGGTGGAGAGACAAACCACAGGGCTGGGTGGGCCATGTGAAAGGAGATTTTCAGCCCCAGTCATCTTCCTTACCTCCCATCCTGGTGAAAACGAGGGTGTGATGGCATCAGGAAAGGCTTCCCACAAGGAGCTGCATTAAGAGGGAAACAGGTCATTGCTCTTGGGTACAGAGAGGGGGTCCCATCAGCTCTTCCCATCAGCTAAGGCAGACGCTTCTCTTGGTGGCACCAGTCTGAAAACAGGACAGAGATGCAGCTGATTAAAACCTCGGAGAAGAGGGGAAGGCAGCCCAGTAGGTAAATCTTACCCAATTCCAAATGTCCAGGGCAGATATCCCAAAGGCAGGCAGGGCAGCAGCCCTTCCAGATGACCCTCACATGTGGTGCTCCCATATAAACTGTCTGGGGCATAAGTTTTCTGCAAGATGTGGTATTTTGTGTGCTGGCATCATCTCAGTTGTGTGACTGGGAGGGTGGAAAGTCAGCTAAAAGCACTGGGCCACGTGCAAAGGAAAGTAATAGCATGGATTTCTCTCTGGGGATCAAACAAAAAAAAAAAAAAAAAAAAAAAAAAAAAAAAAAAAAAAAAAAAAAAAAAAAAAAAAAAAAAAACACAAAACCCAGCAGATTTTAGAAACAGAGGTCAGAGGTTCCTTGGGTAAAAATAGCCCTGGCCAGCTGATATCCTGTGCAAACCCTCACCTCTTCCTTGGATTAAATACCTCTGTTTCTATTCAGAAGTGATGTTTAGAAACACCAAAAAAAGTTGAGGACTTATGTATGGACTGACTTCACCTCTGTATGAAGCTTCATAAGACTTGCACACTCTCTCAAAAGTCTGCCAGGTGAAACTGGGCAGATCTGAGGCAGAATCCATTCTGACCAGCTGAAGTTCTTTTAAATTCACTGAATTTTCCTGTTGCCCCAATGAGAGCGTTTGTATTACCACAAGAACTGCCCAGTGTAAGTTTTTATGATGTGATAAATATAAACAATGACAATTCATCTGCTGTTCCAAATTATTCTGCTCCTGACACACTGAAACTGTCACAAGTCTAGAGGTCACCAAAAGATTAAACACATAGGTTTGGAGTTCATTTCTTTTGATGAAAAAGTATATTAAGAAAAAAAAAAAAAAAAAAGAAGTAGTTGTTCCCAGATACACTTGGGAGCACTGGAAAGATGTGGCAATCCACTAGCATGAAGTAGTCCTTTATGGTTCAAAGAACAATCTCCAGAGTTAAAACTCGTGTTTCTGTCAGGATAAATTCCTCTTGCCTTTGAACGGGAGCTCCAAAGAGATGGAAAGGTGGATTTACTCACATCACTTGCCCTCTTGTTTCTCCAGAGTTTTATCTACCTGAGTAGGACCATCAAACCACAACAGGCTGCTTAAGCCCTTTATTACTCTCAAATTCGGCTTTTCAGTTTAGAATAACCCTGGTAAGCTTCTAATTCTGAGCAAATTCAAAAATATGCATGTCCTAACCATCACTCTTGGGATAACCTTCAGAAAGTAAGAATTTTGGATGAAGCTGTTGAGAGAGCAATTTTATGCAGGATCACACCAAATAATTTCCTGAGGTGCTACAGCTGAAAAAAACCCGAGTTTAAACAAGAGGGAGGGAAAATTCTGTTTCCTCGAGGACACGGCACAGTTTCAGACAGGACAGAGTGGATACTCCTGAAAGAGTTTTATAAGGTCTCTGTAGAAGGTTGAGATCTGGAAAAAACATTGGCAAGACAGAATGGAAAACACAGGTAGCACCTGCTGGAACTGCTGGGGGTCCTGATGCTGGGTGGGAGTTCTGGGGCAAAAGGTTTAATTTAATTCCCTTTAATTCCCTGCACCAGCTTTGGAAAACAGTTATGCTCTCCATCGCCAGGTTCTCCAGATGTAAAATAGGAGGATTAACAACCTCTCCCTGACTCTGTAACAACAGATTATAAAACCAGTAATGTTAAATTATTGCAGGTTCTCATTGCCAGACCACATGGATCATGGAACAGGTTTATGAAGGCACTCTCACACCAGTGAAATGAATGCTTGCTTATCTCTACAAAGAGAATCACACTCAGGTGGGCTGGCAGGTGTAATTTTTGTTCTCTGGAAAACCCCAGTACTTTTGTATAAGCTCCTGGAAAGGCAAATTAAATAAAAATAACGTTGTAGAAATTAATTGGCGAATTACTTAAAAAACCAAACACACAAAAACAAACAAACAAACAAAAAAACCAAAACCAAAAACAACAACAACAACAAACCCCACCTGAAATACCACTGTAGTTTGTTTTAGCAATGCTGATTTTTTTTTTTTTTCTGATAGCATAAAATCTCTTCTTCTTAACGACGTGGAAATAATTTGTTGCAGTGACAGTAAAACAATAAATCAGACCATCAATATACTATAAAAATAGCATGGCCTATAGCATGCTGAAGCCAGATTCTAATAAAAGCATCTCCATCAAAAAGGCAAAGCAGCGCAGAGAAATGAAATGTTTTGATGGTGTCAAAACAAAAACTGTGGTGTCAAAGCCTGGGAAACCCACGCCAGCCTAGGAAAACTACGCTCTCTTTCCTGGCAGCAGATGAAACATCCAGACATTTTTATCACAAGCCTTTCTGCCTCCCACTTGAGCCAGGCTCCTGATAACTGATCCATGAACACAGCCTGATCCAGACTACAGGAGCACATCCCAGCTCTCCTCTGAGCACTCTCAGCTGCTTTACAGGCCAGGAGGGATTTGTGCACGAGTGTCTGACAGCAGCACCGAGTGGCCTTGCCCCATACAAGAGCTGCATTAAGGCTTCTGGGGTGGTTAGATCCATGGGGCCCCATGTGCTCCTGGTAGGGCCCCCGCTTCCTGCTTGGAGAGCAGCTCTTCCCAACCTCTGAAAGCCTCCTCAAAGGGATGGCGTGAGTATCCACCCCCAAGCAGACTCATTCCACTAGCTTCAGATCAGATTTGCAGAAAGCAAGTGAAATCCAAGGCAAACCCTTGAGCGTTTCGTGGAAAGATTCCCAAAGGCTTCCCAGCAGGGTTTCATTTGCATTTTTTTGGCTACAGCCCCAAAACAACCAAGTTCTCCAGGTGAAGTGGTGGGTTTGGGTGACAGGGTGACACCTTGGAGCCCCTTGGCTGCAGGTGGAGGCGATCCCTTCCCCTGCTGTGGCACAGCGAGCAAAAGGCAACAGAGCACTGCGATGTTTCTGCCTTTGTCATGCAAATCCAGCTCATCTCCCCAGCACTCAAACAGCTCGGAACAGCTGTGCAGCTTCCTGAGGCAAAAAACCGCTGGAAGCCTCTCCGCTGGAGTATTTCATAAAATCCTACACCCTGCTCCCTGTGTTCTTGCATATGTATGGATAATGTTTGTTTGCCCTACATGTCGTGTGCTGCAGAAGTATTTTCTATTTCCTGGCGATCCTGGAAATCATTAATGACCTCAGAGCACAGCAGATGGCCTTGCCCCGCTCGTGGAAAGGAAACACAGAAGGAGGAAAATTCGCACGACCTGTTGGGAGTCCTGCGGCCAAACCCTGCTAGCTGAGAGCCCAGCAGTCCAGAGGGACCCACTGCAGGCTGGGACACAACCTGCAGGGATCTCTTTCTCAGAGCAGAGACTGTCCCGTGGCTTTGGGTAAATGCCTGGCTAATCTGTGCTGGTACAGATGTGTGGGGGAAGTTGCCGAGCTCCTGTCTGGCTCAGGAGATGGGTTTGCATGAAGCTGAGCGTTGCTTCGTGCTTTGACAGGCACAGCACATGCTGTGCTTTCACACTGGGACGATTTGGAGATAGGATTTGACTGGGGGGGAACCCAGAGGGAAAGATCTGGCTGGTCCTGAGCAGAGAGAGAGGAAGATGTGCACTCATTCTCTCTCTGAAAGGGGTACCGTGGGAGCAGCTACAGCCAGGAGCAGGAGGTGGAACAGCCTCTGTTCTAGAGAGCTGACAACCCTGACAGCTGAAGAGAAAAGTACTACCCCATTTAATTGCAGGAGAATTGAAGCAGAGAGGAGTTTAAAAGATAGGCTTAAGGTTGTGTGGAAAAAAAAAAAACCTCTGGCAGACCATGACCTGAACTTACTGTCCTGAAAGAAACCCACGTCCCAGCCCAGCCCTTCACACAACCTCTCTGACCCCCAGCTCGACTCCTGCACTGGATCTGTCCTCCAAAAGGGTGCCAGCAATCCCAGGGCAAGATTTTCCTGCTGGAGAAGAAATAAAGGGTGGGGTGAGATGAGACTGACAGTGAGGGAATTGGGATTATTTTTATCATTGTGGAGCTTCAGACATTTTTTTTGGGCTCTCTCCATTTTCAGCCTCGCAGATGAAGTAGAAACTGCGGCTATCAGCACTGAAACTTCTCCCTGGCACTCTGACTGTTGTTGTCCTGGTTCTGACCTCTCTGGAAAGCAGAGT
This sequence comes from Empidonax traillii, assembly GCF_003031625.1. Taxonomy (NCBI): domain Eukaryota; kingdom Metazoa; phylum Chordata; class Aves; order Passeriformes; family Tyrannidae; genus Empidonax; species Empidonax traillii. The sequence continues at coordinate 83,064 of NW_020956581.1, forward strand.
GGGGAAGCGAGAGGAGCCAGCAGCTGAGAGCAGCAGGGCCCTGCAGCCTCCTGAGCTGCAGCCCGGCAGAAGTTAAGGGGCTCCCTTTGCCTGTACAGCTGCTACAGGACTTACCAGGACACAGTCACCCTTGGTCCTAACTTCTGGAGCAGATTAGCTCCTTTCCACCTCAGTGAAGCCTTTCTCAAGCCGCCAGCTCCTTTGAGAAGGCACCTGAAAGCAGCCAGAGGAGCCCTCAGCACCCACATTTGACCAATCCTCCCGTTCCTTGCAGCGTTTCAAATTTTCAACAGCCCCTTCAGTTTTGTTTCCCGTTTCTTTTGTAAGCAGCTTTTTCGGGGAGCAACAACCTCTCCCTTTGACCTCTCACATAACACTGGGGGCAGTGGGTGCTGGGACTGCCCAGACAACTCCAGGAATTCAACAGCCTGCTCGCCCAGATTCAGTCCTGCCTGTCAGAGGTGTTGGTTGACAGGATTGCTGTAACATCTTCAGGCCTCACCATAGAGCTTTTTTACCCCGGGGGTGTCACATGGATTCAATCATCTCCCAGTAGCCACCCCCAGCTCTCCCAGCAGCTGCACAGGGAGGAAAATACCCGCAGCCATGACTCAAAAAGCAATAACAGTTCAAAAATCTCAAGGTCTAAATTCCTCTGTCATTTGGGGGCTTTTTTTCCCAAGTCTGCTGACTGCCTGGGACTCTTCCCACTGATCTAAAAGGTCAGGGATTGGGTAAATACAATTAGGCAGGGACTGCATCCCCACCAACTGCTGAAAAGCATCTGTCTGCAAGGTGAACATCTTGCTCACCACATGCCACAGGATTCATTTTTGCTCTCTTTCTGCCTCCCCCCTACACACACACACATTTCAGACCACGCTGCACAACATGGTCCTCCAGCATGGCATAAAACTTCTCCATGAGTTTGTGGTAAAAAAGCCTCAGCAAGGT
>NW_020956581.1:84630-87088 GCF_003031625.1 Empidonax traillii
CCCCCCCCAGAAAGCAGACTGTGGGTCCATGATGCTTGTGGCCCCCCTTGGAAAGCAGATTGAGGGCCAAGCAGCAAGAAGCTGGGTCCCAGTGGCAGGTCCAGGGAGCTGGGGGAGGTCAGCTCTGCCTTTTGGCAAAGAGCATCCTCAGGAGAGGTGATTTCAGCTCCTGGCTTTAACAGGGGCCTCCTGCCTGACTTGGCCAACTCAATCTTTTCCCCTTTAATCCAATATTTCTTTTGCTCTGCCCTCTCAATGTGTACCACAAGTTTTGTGGAGGAAGGGTAGGGCTAGGCACGTGCTTTCTGGGCTCTGCTGAACCATGGTTGGGACTCCCCAGGATCTGCTGGGCACAGACCCACTGTCTGCCTTGCTGGGAAGCTGCAAATGCCCTTTTTTCAGCCCCCAAATCAGGATCCTGGCTCTGCTCAGTCGTTTGAAAACAGATTAGTTATTACAGACATGCCTCAGCTATTAGCACATCATTAATCAACGTATCACAAATAAAGAAGCTCTCTTGCTGTTTCAGGGTGCCCTCCAAGTAACTGTTCTAATTGTTGATGACTACTTTGCCTGCATTCTCGTGATGTGCTTTCTTGCTGTGTGTTTTTGAATGCAGTTTTCTCCCTGCTCACCTCATGAAAAACCTTGGTTTTTTTTTTTTCAGTAAAAAAAGAAATGTGGTTTTGTTAGAAAGGAATTTATCTACATCAGGGAAGGGTATTCTTTCAGGTCTGGCATAAATTTTCTAGTTAGGCAAAAGGGAGCAAAGCCCAGCACGTGCAGGGCTAACCTGGAGAGCAGCATGAATTTTGCTTTATGCATCCAATGACACTGAGAAGCACTTTAGAGAAGGTTTTCCAAACCCCACAAAGGGCTGGGATTGACCCAGATATTGTCTCTAGGGTGCCATTCCCTGCCCACGTTCTCATCTGGGAGAAAGACACGACCTTTCCAGGAATATTTCCGAGACAGCTACTACTGTCACAGTAGAGAAAGATCTGTCCTACAAGCAAAGCCCCATTTGGTTCTGATCAGCCTAAATTCCACCAGGGCAATCGAGGCACCGTGACCACGATGGTGAGCCAAGAGGTACACCCAGAGAGCAGCTCTCAGCATTCCTTCAACAGGAGAAGTGGCCACCACGCAGGGACCTGGGCAGTTAAAGGAGAAGAGGAGGCTCTGAGGGGACCTTCTTGCTCTTTCCAACTCCCTGACAGGAGGACAAGGGACAGGAGGAGAGGAAATGGCCTCCAGCTGTGCCAGGGGAGGGTCAGGTTGCACATCAGGAAGGATTACTTCATGGAAATTGTTCTCAGGCCTTGGCAGGGGCTGCCCAGGGAGGTTTGGAGTGCCCAGCCCTGGAGGTGTCCAAGGCAGGCCTGGCCGTGGCACTCAGTGCTCTGGGCTGGGGGACGAGGTGGGGATGGGGATGGGGATGGGAGGGCTTTTCCAATCTCAGTCATTGTGGGATTCTTTAAACTAACAGAGGGCAGGTTTAGATTAGATATTATGAAGCAATTCTTCCCTGGGAGGGTGGGCAGGCCCTGGCACAGGTTGCCCAGAGAAGCTGTGGCTGCCCCTGGATCCCTGGGAGTGTCCAAGGCCAGGTTGGACGGAGCTTGGAGCACCCTGGGCTGGTGGAAGGTGTCCCTGCCCACGGCAGGGGGCGGGATGAGATGAGATTTCAGGTCCCACTGACCCAAACCGTTCTGTGGTGACAGTGTGACCTTACTCAAGCAAATCCTGCATCTTTCTTTCTGGAAGGAGGCGTTGGGCTCACCAGCATTCAAGCAGTCCCTCTCCTAGTGTTTCAGCTTTCTCCTCCACTTCAGTGCTCAATCTCTCGTGATTAATTTCAGCTGTGACCTAGAAAAGAAGCAGACCTATATTCACTTTTTATGAATTCCTTCCCCTGCTCCCGAGCCAGCAGGCAAAGCTTTATGAGCTGGTATTTTCCCCTCCCACCTCCCTCGTGCTCCGAGTTTGCAATAAGTGTTTGCCTCAGGATTTCACACACTCAGCCCCCAGGAGGTGCCTGGCCTCTTACACCACGCACATGACGCTGTCCAGGTCTGCACACTGTGATTCCCTAGGAAAGGGGAGCCAAGAGTTCCATCCCAGCCGCTGATAGGAAATGGGTTCCCATCAGTTTTCCAGTGCACATCCCCAGGGAGTGATTCAGGGCTTAACAACTGACTCCAAAAACCATCAGACAGGAAGCAGAGGAGTTTCTCTTTAACAAAGAGAATACTCCTGAGACAAGCTGGGAGGAGGAGGAGGAGGAGGGAAGGGCCTTTCCAAGACTCTACCGTGGAAAAGGAAGAATCCGTGGTGTTAACAGGGCTGCCTTTTTTTCTCCCTCCCTTATAATTTCTGCAGGTTCTTTTAACAGAGATGAACATAAGTGCCAGACACAGAGCTGAAGGCTCTCTGGAAGCTTTGCTGCCTTCATTCT
>NW_020956581.1:87174-111413 GCF_003031625.1 Empidonax traillii
GAGGAGGAGGGAAGGGCCTTTCCAAGACTCTACCGTGGAAAAGGAAGAATCCGTGGTGTTAACAGGGCTGCCTTTTTTTCTCCCTCCCTTATAATTTCTGCAGGTTCTTTTAACAGAGATGAACATAAGTGCCAGACACAGAGCTGAAGGCTCTCTGGAAGCTTTGCTGCCTTCATTCTTCTGTTTCCATCATCATAAACCCAAGAAAAGCCAGATTTGCACCTTTTCAGCCATGTATACATTATTAACAGGACCTTTGGGATGCACTGCTTCTGCCATGAAAGCAAATATCAGCTTAAGAACAGTTAATTCTGCTGACAAGAAGGGAGTAAAAGCACTTATTTTTGTTCACTGGCAATACCTAAGCCCTTGAATGATCACAGATGGGCAAGAGCCAACAACCCAGCCCGAATAACGGGCTGCTCAGACTGCCTGTAAACAGATTTTAGTGTCCCTCTTTTATCTGAAGCTGGACACAGCCAAGGGGTCTGCTGGGGACTGACACACACGTGCCTGGAACAAGGGGGTGGGTGTTGAAGCAGCTGCAAGTCCCTCTAATCCCTTCCCACCACAGGGGCCACTGAAAACACAGGAGCCACGGGGCTGCTCTAGCTCCCGGTGTGGCTGGGTGCTGCAGGAGCAGGAAACAGCAGCCAAATTCTTCCTGTCTCCTCAGTCTCAGCTGAAGGAAAGCCCCAAAGCAGGTGGTAATTAAGCCCTCCCGCTAAATAGAAAATATGGTTACTTTTACCACACTGGCATGCACGGCCAGGAACACAGACAGGGAGAGGCAGCTCCGTGCTGCCTCCTTACACAGCTGGGAGATGGAGAGCTTCCAGAAAGGTTGGCTTTCATGGGCTTTGCACTCGGATTTCAGTGTTTCATCCCTTTTATCTGCCTGTTTAGGGCTTACCACAGCAAGTCTGTCTCACGGAGCGTCACTGGAAGAGATGACATTCCCAATTTCTTGATCAATAAAAATAAGATAAATGTAACCTACCCACTTCATTTTGGTCATATGTTAAATTTACAGCCTAATGACACCGATTTCTGGGACAGGATGGGAAGAAATCCTTCCCTGGGAGGGTGGGGAGGCCCTGGCACAAGTTGCTCAGAAAAGCTCTGGCTGCCCCTGGATCCCTGGAAGTGTCCAAGGCCAGGCTGGACGGGGCTTGGAACAACCTGGGATAGTGAAAGATGTCCCTACACATGGCAGGGGGTGGAACAAGATGGGCTTTAAGGACTCTCACACCCCAAACCATTCTATGGTGATAATTTTAGGAGGAACTTGTTCCCCCTGAGACCAATGTTGTTATCTTTGCTTTAGAGCAGAGGCCTTTCAGAAAATGTCCTGATACTTCAAGACCAAGGTTCATTTAACTCAAGATCACACATTCATCTATCTGAAAAGTCCACTTTTTGTTCAGATTATATATCTTTGATATCCATTTTACAGGATAAACAGAGGCAGGAACATTCAGGTGTGCTCCCATGTTGTGGGCTGAAACACGGGGGGAAAATTTTATGTCCCCTTGGGGCTCTTGTTTGGGATTTAATTTCTTGTGTTTAAAGAGAATTCAGGATGGTAAGTGCTGAAAACTTGGCTTAATCTGTTGGTTTTTTTACAAAAATCCTATTGTTGCTCTTACCCTGGATTCACAGAAATCGAGATCATTCACCACTGATTTCCACAGAAGTGGAGTTCACAGGGTAAGTGCTTTGGAAAATCTTACCTCTCACAGCTGCTGAAGGTTTATGAAAGTCTTGCCCCCTGTTGCAGGCCATAGGAGATGAGCTCGTCAGAGATGAGAGGTTTGAAGAAATGTCCCACAGAACCTGGGAATAACGACAAGGAGGAGGCTGAGACCATGTAACTGGGTCAGAATCTGCCCATTCCTCGCTGTGCATGGAGGGTAATGAAGGTCCAGCTCCCACCACAAGGCACAGCAGCGAGCAGGAGCTGTCAGGGAGTTCAACAGGACAGGATTTTGCAATGTGCTACAAAAATATCCCCAGTAAGTGAGCCAACAGGGATCAGTCTTTGTGTCAAATACTGTATGTACTGGGAGTCTGAGTTCGGTGACTGAGTCATCTCAACCTGTTGAACGGGATCCAAAGGCTTTCCCATTTGGTTTGAGGGAAACAGGCACACACATAACTCTGGTGGCAAGCCAAATTTCCTCCTGTTGCAGCTCAGGCAGGGTCAGGCTGCACCACTGAATATCAGTTATCTCTTTATGGTTTTTCGCTGCCCCCAGAGTGAGTCTAAAAAAAAAAACCAAATAAGAGAAAAACAAATAAGATTTTCCTTCTTAGTTAAAGATGTCAGCAAATCTCTGACAGACCGGCACAGTGGTGGATGGTAGCTCAGTGAAATCCAGCTCTCAGAGGGCTGGGCATGGTTTGTGCACCCAGAGTAGGATATGCTGGGAAATTCCAGAGCAAACAGCAGCCACCCTAGAAAGGGGAATCCCCATGTTGTGGTCCAGCCCTAACAAATGACACAGCTAAGAAGTCCTTCTGTCTCTGAAGTCCCCAAGGGGCGAGGAGTACCACTTTGGGAAAAGTGAAATGCAGTACACAGTCTAAAGAGTCAAACCAAAAGAAAAGCCAGTAGAAATGTCACCTTGTTTTAACCCAGAGCTAAAATCCTTGTCCTTCCAGAACACACCGTTCCCTTTGGAAGCTGTTAATGGCTGACTCTGAGATCCACAGACAGAAAGAAAGGCAAGGCAAAGTGTCTTTTAAGTACTCGAGAAAGCCTCAAGGAGGAAGGGGGAAGCATGTCTGGAGGAGCAGGAAGACACACAGAGCTTTTGGGCACAGCCTGCTGAAGAGAGTTGTATGTTTTTGACAAGGAAACTGTTTGTTTCTTTTGGGATCGTAGCAACAGGACAGCACGGACACGGTGTGTGAGCAAATAACGATTTTTCCAAGGAATACCTCTCTCCAAATAAAGTAATCAATTTCTCATCTTAATGGAAAAAACCCCAAACCTATACAAACCTGCCAGGCCAGAGACACAACGCTATTCTCCTCTTCTGTTTTTCCAAAAGCATTTCCCAGCTTTAATTCCAAGGTGGTGAGTCTTTCTCATCCAGATAGCAGAGCAGCCTACTCTTGAGAAACACAAATCACAGATAAGGAGGTGACCCAGACAGTTCTCTGAAGCAGTAAAAACCCAGTGTTTGTTTGCTTTCAGCTGCTTCCTGCAGGCCATCCCCATGGCTGCTGCTGGGAACTGATCCACCAGTTCCTGACCTGCTTCCAGCTCATACAAACCACTCTCCCACAGCAGCTTTGCAGGTACCAGTGACCTTTGCTCTGGTCTCCTTTACCTATTACAGTCCAGCAATCCCCCAAGCCCAGACTGAGATGGGGGAATTTAAAGAAAATGGAAACTTCTCCAGCCCTTGGGCTGGCTTTGGTCTCACAGAATCACGGGATGGGTCAGGCTGGAAGGGACCACGGTGGGTCCAACCTTCCTGCTCAGACAGAGCCATCCTGCAGCACATTGCACAGCATCGCATCCAGGTAGTTCTGGAGTACCTCCAGTGAGGTGTCACCAGCTATCCTGGGGTGGGCTGAGACCAGAATTCACCCCAAAGTGAAGAACGAAGCCACCAGCACCGGTGCTCACACTCCTGCACATCTGTTTGCATCCCTCCTTTCTTTCCCAGCTCCTCTTGGCTTGGCAAACAGGAAGAAATAAATGTTATAGCCATCCCAATCTCTTTTCATGGAATCATTTCAAATGACTTCTTGAATCGCTTCAAGGGCTTCTTTTGGAAGTGCTCACAGAGGGGTAAAATCCTGTTACAGACTAAACTGCTGTGACCTTGCTGTGTGGGAAAACTGAAAGTCACATTAATCAGCAGCTTAACTAAACTTTTCTGCTCAGCCTGGAAATGCACACTCTCTGAAGTGCAGCTGGGATACCTGAAAGATCTTAAGGCAGAGACATAGTAAAAAAAAAACCATGTAAGGAGCTGGAGATAAATAGACTCAGGTAGTGCCTGGGTTGAAAATTGCTGAAGGGCAAAAGAGTGTAAGGGGATATCACAGAAATCACAGGACGGTTTGAGACCATCTCTTTCCGTCCCCTGCCATGGGCAGGGACACCTTAAACTAGACCAGGTTGCTCCAAGCCTCATCCAGTATGGCCTTGGACACTTCCAGGGATGGGGCAGCCACAATCTACAACATATCAGATGTTGGGAAATAAAATTACGAACATTGTTGCTAATTTTATAGGAGACAAAGACTGTGGAGAGGTAAATTACAATAAGGACAGGTCATTCATGCACCACATGTTGAATTATTTTGTGTGTACACTTCACAGGATGAAGCTCTTTATCCTGGGACAATAGACACTAAGTGGTGCCTCAGGTTTTCTTATTTATTATTATTATTTAGAGTTGTTATTATTATTATTATTATTTATATTTTTTCCCACACGGTCATTAAGAAACTGATGCAATGAAGGCCAAGATGAGTGATGCCCTGAAAACTCAGGGCCACACCACTACTCTGCTCCTTTGCTCCCTGATAACTTGCTCACTGAACAGATTCTGCTTCCCAGTTGATCTGCTTGACTCTCAGGAGGGCTGTGAATCAACTGTAGAAGAACCAGTTGGATGCTGAAAAGCACATGCAATTAATAATCACAATTTAGGGATATTTCCCTTAAGCAGTGCAATCTTAGCAATATATTTCTATTCCACAATATCAGTTTGATTCTTTCCTCATCTCCCATCCAAATCCAATACATGCCTGGATTAGTGGAGTAAGCCTGGATGATTATATTAGAAAGAGACTCCAAAAAGCTTTTGGTTGAGGGTTTCTGTAGTGTATCCAGATGCTTTCATGACTTCGTAAACAGGACAGAACTCATCCACCCTCAGCTCTGAATGCCCTATTCTTAAAACTTTGAGGAAAGCAGCATCCTAAAGAAAAGTCCTAATTGCTCTTGGAATATAAATGGAGGCACTTCTTATAAGTTTCAGAACTTCACTTCTGAAAAAAAACCAAACAAACAGAATAGACATTTCTCAGTAGATAAAAAAAGTATCTTTCAAACTAAACATCCTGATAAGAATGTGTTCAGAAAAGCCAAAAACCACGCAGAAGGACTTTTTAATGGCTGCAGTTACTTTGGGAAGGTAAATCCTCTGAGCCCATTTGTTCACCAACACAGCAACTTGCCACAAATTCTCCATCCTCATTCTTGTATTCAGATGATTTAAAAAAAAAAAACAAACCAACAATGTGCTATCCATTGCAATGTGCCCTTTACTATTTAGGTACAATCACAGAAAAAAAATATGACACTTTTGAACATACAAAAATAATTTCAGCAATCACAAACATTGCAGGAGAAGGTTGAAATAACTGACTGGTGGAATGCTGAATTTAACAGCATCTTTCCCTCCAGAGAAACAGGGAGGCAGAGAATTATTGAGGGCCACAGGTGCTTTATAAACTCTTGCCACAACTGCAGGAGTGTAGACAGCAAGAAGACAGACTAATTAGCCAAAAAAAAAAGAGAAGGGTTTATTTTATTCAGCTGGAGCTCTCACTGCTCATCTCCAGGGCACAATATCAACAAGAGACTCCAATCTCAGGGCTTTGGGAAAGAAAGCAAGCAGTGAAAAGCATCCTGTCAGGACAGTGTCAGGGCTGAACATCCAAAACAGAAAAAAGAGCCTAAAAAAATCATAACCATGACACTGAGTCAGTAGTCACACACAGACATGGGCTCTACTTGCTCTTCCAGCACCCCTGAGACATAAAGCATCTTTCCTTCCCTTCTCCCTGACCACCAGCAAACAGTTTTGCTAAAAAAAAAAGTAAGGGTCCTGTAGCCACTCAATCTATGCCAAATCTTTGCTGTCCTCCAGTGCTGTCACCAGCTTCTCCCAAGTCATTCCAAGCTAAGCAGATGGGCATTTTTATTGCCTCTTCACAAGCCAGTTTTTCCATCTGAAAGAGGAGGACAACTGTATGTAACTTTTTGCCCCACAGGGGCCACTGAAGGCGCAGATATTAATGCTCAGAGATGCCCAGAGATAAGACAGAGACTGACCCTTAGCCAAAAGTCACCACAGTCAAAGGAGCACTTTCAGTGAATTTTCAGTGAATTTTCAGAAAAAGAAACTGTCATCAGCAGTGACACACTGGTGCAGCCTGATGTCACAGAAGAGACATCTCCCAGTGACAAAGCTTGTTCGATATTCTAAACAAATCTGAAATTGTGTTTAGTCTGGAAGTGATTATTTTGCTTATTCAGATTGATGTTTAACCACACACTGAAAATATGGTCAGGTGGCCCAGCTCCAGCTCAGGGAAGTGGATCACAGCACCATAACCAACAGTGCATTGCACAGGACTGAATAATACAGATACACCATCATTAAAACCCACAATTTAAACTCTGGAGCCGAGGTTTTATAGTGGCAGGACAAGCATGATACATGTTCTCCTTTTTCAGATCCTGCAGTGTTTCAGGATACATGGGAAAGCAGATGTTTTTAATAGTCTGAACCTTAAATAAGCTTATTCTTCCAAACCAACCGCATGCAGTCAGGAGTGAGGCGCTGCTGCACGGATGGTCAGAATGTTCCATCTGTCTTGACTCCAGTGGAAAATGCGTATTCTGACCAAAATAGAGATATTCACATTAAGACTTATTTTTCCCTGCAGTGTCCAAGGCCTGGTTGGGCAGGGCTTGGAGCAACCTGGTCTGGTGGAAGGTGTCCCTGCTCGAGGCCAGGGGGTAGAATGAGATGATCTTTAAGGTCTCTTCAAACCCAAACAATCCTGTGATCCTGTCCTTATGCAGAGCAAATCCATGGATGCTGCTTGGCCCTGCACCCACTGCGGTGCCACCTGAGGTGGCAGAGCCAGCCCAGACTAAGGGGAACCCACAGATGTCCTGTGCACTGATTTAAACGTGCCTGAGAGACATCAGGCACACTGACAACTCAGAGAGGTTTGAGGGTGTTCAGAAAGCATGGGGAGAGGGCACATGCAGATCTAGAAGCAAAACTGGGGAGCGGCAACCTCCGAGGAAAGAAAGTACAGAGGGGCTCTCGGGAAGGATGTCAGGAAACACCGTTTTACAGGCGGAACCAGAAACATCTGACACGGGAAAGCTTTCAAAATAAATGTGGCGTGGGTTTAGGGCAGGAACTCCAAAGCACAGCTGCCCTAATCATCTTACACTGTTAAGAGAGAAGTGAGAGATGTCTGCTGGGAATATTGCTCCTCCTCATGGCCCAGAGGATGCAGGCTGAGCGGATGATCCTCCCCTCCCACTCAGCCCAGAAGGCAGAGACCCCTCCAGTTGAGCCAACAGAGTCACGTCAAGAGCAAGCAAAGAGGAAACCATTCCCAAATGCTACTCACATTACATTAGCTCCCCATGGATCTCTCTGTCCGCACCTTCCCCCGTGCCATACCCCTGACACACCTTACCCCCGCTCTCTGTGCCAGTCAAAAGCCCTATCAGGTGAAGATAACAGAATCACTGACTGGTTTGGGGTGGAAAGGACTGTAAAGGCCATGTCATTCCAACCCCCTGCCACGGGCAGGGACGCCTTCCACTAGACCAGGTTGCTGACATGTCGTTTGTTGTGCCTTCCTTGAGATCCTCCTGAAGGACTGGAGGTTTGAGCCCCACTGAAGGGGTAGGAGCATGCAAGAAGCACTCTGAATAGGCTACCACCTAAAAATGGGAAGGTTCTGCCTTCTCTTAGGCAGATTTGGTGGGGGACCTCAGCCATGAGGTAAATCCTGTGCTCTGGGCTTGCCTTAACGGGTCCAGCGAGGGACAGAGCCAGGTTGGGGAGGTTTGGGACCAGCTCTGCCACAGCTGCACCCAAGTCCTTGAACGCTGACCTCCAGGTTAGAGACATGGCAGGAAGAGAGCGGCGAGCACTGGACAGAGAGCAAATCCCATTTATTCCCTTCCACAGCTTCCCACTGAGCTGTCCAGTGCCACACACGGAATATGTGCTGCCTTCAGCAGAGCAGCAGCTCAGCTCCTTGATTTCCTTAAGCCAGAGAGTTTTGTTTTATTTTATCTGGAGCAAACTGCAGCTGCACTGCAAAGGCAGAGAGCAACATGCAGCCCTCGGGGGGCAATCCACATTGGATGCGAGCAAGACAGAGATCAGCAAGGCCCCTGCCTCCCAAACCTCAAGGAAGATGCTGTTGCATCATGTGAAATCCCTTTGAAGACATTCCCTAGCTTTCCCTCACAGTGACAGCGAGGAGGGAAGGAACTGGCAGAGTCCCTGCTCCCAGCTGCACACCACTAATCCACATGGATTTTTGGTTTTTTTCCACCCCGGTTCCTGGGAACATTTGCCGTGGAAGAAGCCAAGCCTGTTGCTGCTTCCAACTCCAAAGATGCTTCTTCTGCACCATCCATTTTCTACCAGCTGTTTGAGCTCACAACCAGAGCCAGACCAGCCAGAGCAGAGCTGCAGGGCCCTGACTCCCTGACCCCTCAGTGGAGTACAGGCTGCCTCCTCCATCCCAGGTGCTTTGGCTTTGCCCTCCTCCTTCTCCGCACTGATCAATTCCTGCCTTTCTCTTGTGGGTACCTCCACTCACAAGCATCTGCCAAACTGCTCAGAGCTTCCCAGAAAAGCCCTGGCTTCCCTGAAAAGCCTGTCTCCAGCTCAGAAATGCGCTTCCCTTCCTACAACACCTCACCCTCGGGCAGCCAGAATTGCACAGCAGGAGGAATTTATCCCCTCTTTGGCCATCTTAGAGTAAGGAGCTGGTTCTCACAGGAAGCAAGATCACAGAACCCTAGAGTGGTTGGGGTTGGAAGGGACCACAAAGCTCATCTTGTTCCCCACCCCCTGCCATGGGTAGGGACACCTTCCACTATTCCAGGTTGCTCCAACCTGGCCTTGGACACTTCCAGTGGTTTAATTTCTACCAAGGCATGACATGGCAGGCAAACTCCTACCTACATGATCCCAAAATCAGGATAACAGACCAGTTCCCCTGATTCCCAGCTATTTACTCCTTTTGCTAAACAAAACCTTAAGAACCAAGGCGTGTTTTCCAGACTACAACCATTTTCCCCTCAGTAACCAAATCCAAATAATAACAGCATGAAATATTTTTCTCCCCCCTTTCCCCCCTACCCTCCCATGACTCCCAAATTCCTACTCCATAGCTCCTCATTAGGCCTGGTGTTAATTAGAATGGACTGTGAAGTTCACTACATCTGTGCAAAATAGTGGGGGTGGACAGACACATGACCTGAGCTCTTGCGAAACCTCCAGGTCCCAAAAAATGTCCCAAATAACGGTGATAGCTCCTTCAGTCATTCCTTTTGATATTTGTCTTCCCAAGAAGTTTAGTAAGAAGAAAAACAAAGAGGAGCTCACCAAAAAAAGTAACTTCAAGCACTTTGAGGAGAAGGGAGTTATTTTGCTCGAAGGCCTTTCATTAATAATCCCCCTAATGAGAGGTTTTATTAGTTTGTAAATGTTCCCTTTTGCTCAATCATTTGATGGCATCCTTGGCAGCGACACCCCATCATTCTTCATAGCGTGTGTGTCAGCCTGCTGTTTAAAGTTTAAATTAAAGCAAGGCTTGTGGTTGAGGCTCTAGTGCACAAAAAGGAAAGGAAAGCATCAGTCTTTAAAGTAACAGTGTTCCTATTAGCATGGTAGCCCCCCAGGACAGGAAAATCCTGGAGAACCACCCTCTTAAGTACTGGATTCAAACTCCGAACCCAAGACCTTTCCATCCCTTCAGGTCTGCATCCTCACCCACTCTTCCACTGAAAAACCCAAAGCACTGAAACAACTGTAAAACCAGGCTGGGAAGTGAATGTCTCTGCCTCTAAAAGAGGGGCTGTAAAACAGGGCAATAAACAGAGCTGATTTCACAGAACTACACCAGAAAAGAGCAGTCTGCAGCGCTTCTGGGAATCCTACCTGAAGTTCTTTGAATCGTATCACAGTCTCGAGAGAGAGAGGGAAAAACAGCCTTTCTACCTGGATCCTGCTGACCTCACTGGATCACAGAACCCCAAAACGGTTTGGGCTGGAAGGGACCTGAAAGCCCACCCAGTGCCACCCCCTGCCACAGGCAGGGACACCTTCCACCAGCCCAGGTTGCTCCAAGCCCTGTCCAACCTGGCCTTGGACACTTCCAGGGATCCAGGGGCAGCCACAGCTGCTCTGGGCAACCTGTGCCAGGGCCTGCCCACCCTCCCAGGGAAGAGTTTTTTTTCTAATGTCTCATCTAAACCCACTCCCTGTCAGTTTGATGCACTGAAACTGGTGAGCTGCATCTCACACACTGCTCAGTTTGGCACTTGGACTCTCTCTGGTCTCCCAAAGGCCTCCCAGAAACTTTGTGGTGCAAACAAGAATGGAAGCTGTAGGACTTTGGACCGGCCCCTGATGTCCCTCCTGTTTCTATCTTGGCTTGGTTGCCGGGGAGGATTCTGGAGAAGAGTGGCAAGACCCTGGATTAATATTCTCAGGAAAAAAAAAAATGAGTAGGAGGCCTGGCAAGTAAGTTTTCACTCTCCCCATGATTCACCAGGAAGTCAGACAAGGAATGTCTCCACCAGGAGAAAAATAGGCTCAGCTTAATGGCATCTTTAATGGTGACATATTTCTTCATGAACTGCCAAATAGTTACTGGAACAGCCTCAGCACAGAACAAGAGTGACTTCTAGTGCAGTCCAGGAACATGGCAAGGGTTACTGCTTGGTATTATCCCTACATGTGTTTGAGTTCATCAGCCTGTGCTGCCTAATGAAAATGAGACTTGGTCTAAACTGCAAAGTGCCTGCGAAAGTGATGGGGATGTGGCTGCCACATTTATGCTCTTAAATGTAGAAGAGTTTCTGTTTTCACCTGTTACTGCTTCGCACTACCTTTGCTTTGCTGTTTTTGAACCTGACTGATGAAATTCCCACACAGCCTGGGCAAATTAATCCAGCCCTGCCCAAGCTGAGATCTGCAGAGCTTCCATCCATATCCCACTGCTGGTACTCAGACAGCTCAGCAGGAAGCCATGGGATACCAGGTATTCCTGGCTGTGTGGAGCACTGATGCCCCTCTGGCTGCTGGGATGTGAGAGACAACCCACCAGGAATTTTCAGCCACCTCCTTTACTGTGTGACCGAATTTGTCTCACGGCATACACCAAGTGTCACACAGGGTCCTGCTTCTGCCTCTTGCCCAGTGGTGACCTGGTGGAAGTCAGACACGTGACAACAGCCTGGTTGGTCTAAAGCTTTTAAGAACCAGAGCCCCACCATCCCCAGCACCCCCTTTCAGAGTCCTGTTCTCTATGCCTGTATTTTTTTTGTAGCTTTACACTGTCTTCAACTAATGGCAAGTAAAAACAAGCCCCCAGTATGCTTCTACTGGAAGTGTTTTGTATAAAACAGTAGACAGAAAGGAACAGAAAGGGATATAATTTCAATATCAGAGTGGGGTGAAAATAAATGGTTAATACAGCTCCTACTTGGTGCTGCCTTCGTGCAAACACGATGTCAGCTGAAAACTGCTGGCAAGTGAAAGCAAGAGGGATGGATCTCAGCTGAACAGCAGATATTCCCTGGGAGAGAGAACACAGAAGTTGCCTGTAACTGCACATGGCTACCCTGTTTGTACAAGATCAAATTCTTTCCTGTGCACGTAGCAGCCTTTCAAGAATCACAGTCCATGACGTCACCCGGTGCCAAACGCCTTCCCCGTGGCTCTGCTTTTAACACTGGAGCCCCCAGAACAGCTGGATGGAATAAGAACGTCACACACAGTCACTGCAGGGGAAACCCTGGGTGGCAGCTCATCATGGAATCACAGAATGGTTTGGGTTGGAGGGGACCTTAAATCCCATCCAGTGCCACCCCCTGCCATGGGCAGGGACACCTCCCACCAGCCCAGGTTGCTCCAAGCCCCGTCCAACCTGGCCTTGGACACTTCCAAGGATCCAGGGGCAGCCACAGCTTCTCTGAGCAACCTGTGCCAGGGCCTGCCCACCCTCCCAGGGAAGAACTTCTTCCTAATATCAGATCTCAACCTACTCTCTGAGTTTGAAGCCATTCCCCCTTTTTCTGTCACTCCCTGCCTTTCAAAAGTTCTCTCTCCCTCTTTCTTGCAGGCTCCCTTCAGGTACTGGAAGGTCTTCACTTCCAGGATTTCACAGGGAGATTATCACATCCAACCCATCTAGGGATCCAGTGAAGGCAGCCAGAATCATCCTGCAATCCCTTAGGAGAGAAAGAGACCCCTCAAGGAGGACCAGGCACCACAGAAACCTACTCAAAATGCTACAAATCACCCCACCCTGCCCTGAAGTGCCTTGGAGACAGGAGTAAAAGTGATGGGAAAGTTTAAACAAGTTCTGATACCCAACTATTCAAAGCCCATCAGCAAATTCTGGCAGGTTTACAGCCAGAAATTCAACACCAGAAGGAAAATCACAAAGCACCGAGCCTTCAGCAAGCTGGTCTCTTCAGTCCCAAGCATCACCCTGCTGATCAGAATACTTCTGAATATGTTTTTGAACTTCAGGTGCTCTCCACTGCAAACATACCTTGACATGTCTTCTCCCTCCATGGAAAATATCCTTGGAATAACAGTTGGTTTGAATGCAGGGAAGAGCCACTTTTTTTTTTTTTTTTTTTTCAGGGGCATAAGTTGTTTAGGAATATTTCACTAGAATACTGGAGCAAATAGAGACCTCGTTGAAAATGAGAGTGCTCATAGGGAAGAGTGATTCCATATGAGTTTTAAGTTTCAAATTTCACAAAACGTTTCGCTCGTAACATTTTTCGAGGGAAAAGCTCCAAGTTTAGAGCCTGAAATGGTTTCATTTAAAACAATGTTTCTTTCTTCTACGGATTTCGGTTTCCAAATCTGGGCTGTTGAAGATGGACTGAAATGAAAGACATTTTTCATGTCCTCAACATGTCCAATAACATACTTCTCTCTTTTTATTAGAGGTGTGATTTCTACCCCCTCAGATTCCAAACGGAAAAAAAAAGAGATGCAGCTCATCCTTTTTCATTCCTATTTTAAAAAACTCTTCCCCACCCTGACACGGTGAAAAGAAAAAAAAGCCAAAATAGCTTGTCCTAGGTGTTTTAATCTGCCTCCCAGATTAAAAAGCCCAGAGTGCCTCAGTGTAATGACTGAAGGCAAGTGTATGACTTTGCCCGGAGCAGTGGAGCCCACTCAGCTTGGAGAGCAGAGATTTAAGGCTAATAAGCAGATAGTTTGGTTCAGACAAAAGCTGCGTCATTCACCCATGGCTCTGTTGAGTTCTCTGCTACCAGAAAACCCCCAGCAATCACTGGAAGAACGGTCTCAAAGACTGTCCTGCAGTGTCCATAAGAAGTGGCTTTTAACACCACACCCAGCATAAGAACTTGCTGTATGTTCCCTGCCGCTGCCAAGGCTCTGACTCCCTTTCCTGCATCTTGAGTTCCTACGTTTCCAATCTGTACATGATGTTCAGCTTCATCGCTTGCAGTTTATGAACTTGAGCACAAAGGCAATTCTCATTGCCACTGGAAGGAGTGAATCTCCCCTCATTCCCTGGAAGAGGAAAAACAGCATCTGCCAAGGCAGACACTCCAGCCTAACCTTCTTTTCATACAACACAAGGAAAAAGCATCTCAACAACTTCCTTGCAGTGATGACAACCAAGTCCCTGGAGACAAGGGGTTTATTTCTAGCTCTGACACAGACACCTGGTGTGAACTTGCACATTCTTGAAGGCCTGTCTCTGGCTGAACAAACTCTTTAAAATCCGAGTAACTCATCGCATTGAATAAATCTGTGAGGAACTTAAAACACTGCCCTGTGCCTGAGAAAAAGCCAGAACCACAGCCAGAAAATTCTCTGCGGCTCAGTGCTCAACAAAAGAAGCACCTTGACCCTTTGTTTTCTAAGGCCAAATTTCTTTCCAAAACAAACGTTCCTGATCCTCAGTGCCAGCCTGACTTGTGTGAGTGGTTTATCGCTGACTCAGCCAAGATTCAACCCAGCCAACGGCAGGCACCGAGCTCCTCGAGTCTGCTCGAGCTCTTGACGTGCTTCGTGAAGGGACAGACAATGTTGTAAGGCGCTTCAGATGCTGGTAGGGGCTGAGTCACCCTCTCTCTGTAACCTGAACACGCCAGACATGACTAGAAAGAAAATAGTAACCACTCTTTTGGGGGCAAACGCCAACTTTTCACATCCATCCATCACTGGGAGGCCGCGCTGGCCAGAGCGCAAAGCTCACTGCTGTGCTTTATTTAAGACCTGCATGCAGCAGGAGGGCAGGAATGTTTCTAGGCCTGGAGCCTCAGCCAGAGCCAACCCAGCTAAATTTTCCATGGAAAGCTTTAGTTTGAGGGAGGAGAGCAGGGTGGAGGTAACAGTATCAGTCACTGAGTGACAAACTCCTGCCTGGCATTGCCTCCTCGAGGCAGGAGCCAGCTGCAGTCACTGCTGCCAGCCTTCAACACCAGCAAACCAACTGAAGGGGCCCTATTCATATCTGAGCAACACTTATTCCAGCCAGGAGATTCAGCCCTGGGAATCTCTTTGAGGACAAGATAAAACCTAGTGGGATTTGGCCAGTTAATGCCTATCCATATCACTCGGTATCCAAACACCAACTCAAAGTACAGGACAAATACCCTTCCACTGGCCCTAGGAAGAAGAACAGGCAAGACACTGCCCTTCCTTCGTGGATATGGGAAAAGAAAGGGAAGGACTGTGGCAAAAACACCCCTCTTACTACTCCAACATATGGTCAAAAGGGCAATCAATACCTGTACCTTCATGATTAATGTTCCAGTTACAGGAAGCTTTCACCACTTCACGTCAGCAAGGAAATCACAACCTTTTCCTTTCCAGGCTCTGCTAACATCCTGAAATCACAAGAGCTTTAGGTGTTGCCTGACGCTCACACCCAGGTCCTTCAAATGCTCCATGCCAATAACAAAACCATTACCAGACCCTTCTCTACACAGTGAGCTCATAAATATTAACAGGGAGAACACAGTACCTGTCTGGCAACAGCACCCACAAAACCTAAAATCGAGCCATTTTAGGGTGTCTTACACCACTCAGCACGTGCTTTTAGGTGCTTAAAATAGGCCACACTGCAACAAATCCCTGCCACTAGCTGAAGACCCAAAGTAATTCTCCTTCTTGGCTTGCTATCACATACACATCCTCTGAAAGACGAGCACAGTCCCACAGGAAGCTATCAGAGCTGAGAAAGCTCCTCAGGCACCCACCTGAGAAACTGATACTTCTTCTTGCCAAGCTGCAAGATACTACTACAGGCAAACTGACAGGCAACTCTGACATCTTTCTGCTGTCACCCCTGTGCTGGTGTTGGCAGCTGGCAGTGGGAACAGGAGAGAACAGAAATCACTGAGGTAACTCAAATGCCTGATGTGGGCACACACGTATTTACTGCTTCAGGTCAGCTGCCTGTCTTTTCAGAGGAGTCCTGGAGCCTCTCATCTCCTTTTCTTTATGCACAGCAGCCTGCACGGCAGATGGAAGAGATTCCAGAGTAAAGGTGGCATCTGATGTGAATAAGGGTGAAAGTATTTTGGCTGGGATGGTGTGGGTATGCAAAGGCTCTGGAGCCTGGGTGATTCATGAAGAAACGCTTCCCTTTCCCAGCAGTTCCCCCACCTTGCAAAGAGCGAGTCACTGGCACTGGGGAGCAGGAGCTGTGGCCAGGAATGTTTCTGGGTCAGGAGCCGAGGCTGGAGCTGCACTGGAGTGCAAGCTGAGCTGCAGTGGCACAGGATTTCTCTCTCCCTGACACCATGGGCTATGGTAGCTGTGTGTGCCCTTGGTGTAACACTGGGAATGATCTCTTCCCAGCACACTGGTCCTTTTCCTGACCCCTGTTCCCCTGCTGGGGAATGCATAAGCAAGGGGGATGCTCCGTGTGCTGCACACAGAGCCTAGGTTTTAAACTCTGGAAACCTGCCAGCAGGGCTATCCTATCTGCCTCAAATCCAACCCAAGTGCTCTCCTCTTGTGGAGACAACTCGAGGATGAGCACAGGAATATTTTAATCAGAATCTCAGCAGTATTCAAGACCAGTGAAATGTTTAAAATTGGCACAGAGAACAAATCAGCAATGCCCTACGTAATCAACACTGTCAACTCTTGCAATACACAGTATTTTATTCAAAATGCTGTTCTGGGAATCATTTTGTTGAAAAAAAGAACCAATTCCTGTTCAGGAAGGCCTGGGGAATAGCAACTAACAAGCCCAAAAGGTTTAGAAATAGAAGATGTAGAAAAAGGAATTTTCTGGTTTTAAGTCTTTGATGTCCTGACTTAACTGTTCCTAAACCAAGAGGGACCAACAACACTTACTAGGACCTTGTTTGATTAGAAAAGTATCAAAAGCAATGCCAAAGTTAAAATATCAGGAGTCAGTGTTAATTGTTTCTACTGGGAAACTTCAAGACCGGGGGAAAAAAAAAAAATCAGTTTCCTTATTAACTGAGGGAGTTACCCCTTGAAGCATCAATAACTTTGCAAAACAGAACACAAAGCAGTGAAGCCAAGAGGTTTGAACTGGGAATGACACGAGAGGCACTACATAGCATGGTTTTGAGATGCAGTCAGATCTCAAAGTCCAGGCAAAGTAGGGACAAATCAGAAGTGCAAAGTTCTCCTGCCTGCCTCGGAAAGGGAATATGTATCTGCTGCTCTACAAAGAAACAAGATTCCTGCAAAACAAGAGTTCACATGCATGCACAAATACCAAGTTCCCTTCTCCTGAGCCACTGGCAAAAGGACTAACCTTCCACGCTCGAATTAACATTTCCACTCTTGCAGTCCAGCACGCAAGTGGGAAAGCCACAGGCTCACAGTCAAACCCAGAAAACCATAGATTCATCTCTAGAAATTACAGCCCCTGTCACCACGAAATTATCTGGGAACCAGTTGGTCTCTGGCATTTCGAGAAAAGGGGATGGTACCACTTCTGCTGTGGAGGAAAATCTTCCTTCCTGGTGCTCTGGCAAAGTGTCTGAGGGCAGGACACTGCTCTTAGTCAAAGTATTACTAATGCAGGCGTGCTGAGCAACCACAGGCCTGTGTGGGCATTGGGCTCGTGGGTGGGCAGTTGCTGGAGGAAACATTCGTCTCTGTGGGGTGGAAAGAGCAACAGAAATGTCCTAAGACCAGGGAAGATCAAACAGGAGTAAAAATACTTATTCACTGCTTCTCTTCTTTGCTTCCATTTGTAGTTGAGCTGCTAGAGCCAGAAGGAAGATCTCAGAAAAAGAACCTTAGATTTCCTCCCAACCACTGATAAAAGGGTTTGCTGAATAATGAAGTATTTACATATAAAGTAGAGTTGAAATACCATTCTGACCACAGGTGGCACAAATACAGCAGAAGGAATTTGATGCTGGTTGAGAGAGCAGAGAGGGGATGGAGGTGGAGCCTTCCCTTCTCATCCCCTTGTGATTTGGAGGTCTGTGTGACACGGGAGACCTCCAAAGAGCAAACTCTTCCTCAGCCTGACATAAATGAAACCTCCAGCCGGATCTTGTGTGCCCTTGAGGAGTTCTCACACATCTAAGATTCTGTCTTGAGCCTCTTTCCACAGCTCCTGGTCATATACAATGCAAAAAGTCAAAAATAGCTATCAAAACAAGATTTGGAAGCTTCCATATCCCAGGATAATATTTAACTAGCAGGTTAAAGAGAGCAGTGGCACCTTCTTTAATGAATTATGGGCTTTGTTTTTAGCTGAATATACTCAAAATGGCTAAGTGTTCCTTTTTAGCTGCTGGGGAAGAATTTAGTTCAGTCAAGACACCAAACTTCAGCAGCCACCACCACCTGCTCCCCGTGACTGTGAGCAAACCTGCTGGTCATCAGCCAGCTGACAGTTTACTGGTCCATGATATGAACAAAAATAGAAGCATTAAATAAATCTCGTCGCCCTGCCCTGTTCCCTCTGCTGTTGTTACACCACAGAAAGGCCAGAAGAAGACTGCCAGTGGATTCATCACAGTGCCCATAAAATTGCTGGGAAATGGGCCTACTAAGACCGCCACAGTCATTGGCAATCAACCTTGGGGGTGGAAGGTTTCATCCTCTCTCCTCTGAAGCCGCTGGGTGGATGACTCACAGCAGGCTGGTGTTGCAAAAGTTCCCAGTTTCTCTTCAAACTGAGCGGTTGAGCTTCCCACTGCTCCGGGAGCAAAGCAAAGCCAGCGCCAAAAAAACCACACGCTAATGGATTTTTCCACATGCTGAGACCCAAGGGTTTCAAGGAGCTGTGAGAGCTCCTAGAAATAGAAAGTTTCGTTACCTGCCTTGGAAAACTTTGCTCTGTGCTCTGCCTCGCAGTCCTGCCCGTGTTTGTGAGGACACCTGAGGTCATGGACGAAAAACACCAGCGCAACATTTCTGCTCAGTTCTGTGAGGGAGGAGACAGGAGTGCTGAAAGCAGGTCTGTGAACAGAGTATCACACGATCCCTGTGTCAATCCTACCAGGGCCCAGCGAGCACTTCCCGCAGGGCAAGGTGGACAGAATATATTCAGCCTGACCAAAGGATTGCCACAGCTCAGTGACTGCAGAACCTCTCCTCCCTGTGTGTCTCCAAATTAGTGCCTCATGGCGTAAGTTTTAAGTGGTAGCAGAGCTGGCAGCGTGCTGCAGACCTTTGTTTCACAGATTCCCAGATAACTGCTGCTCTTGTGCAAGCCCTTCTCTGGCAATGACAGTATTAAGTGCCTTTTATGTAAGGTCTTTCATTCAGCAGTCCCAAAGTGCTCAATAAATTTAACAAACCATTAATACTCAACAGATGTATCACTGCACAGATTTAAAGAGGCCACACACTCCTCCAGGGTCCTCCACATTCCCACAAGTGGTAGGCACCATAATTACCATAATTATCTATCCGTTTGCAGAGAAGCTGAATTAGGGGGATGCCAAAGGCCACAGTGCATTTTGCTAATAACAAAAGGATGTAAGCAGAGTTCCTGGCTCTTAACTTTGTTCCCATGTGAGCTGGAAACCACCCTGCCTCCAGAAATTCACACACACACTGTGTATCCAGAACACTGGACTGAAAAGCAAGGATGCACTCCCAGAGTGCATGAAAACCCCACAGCTCAAAGTGAGCCATGTCCAAGCAACAAGAAGTTTTTCACCAGGACAGCTCAAGCTCACTAAAATTGAATTCAGTGGCCCAAGCAGGACATGGAGGGAAGTCCAACAGTCACCAAGTAACTGTCACCTTTCCCATACCTCCCACTGGAGGGTAGAAGAGCAGGATTCCCCCTAAAAAAATAAATCATGGGATATATTGCTTGAAAGAATAAGTCTTTCCACAACAGCAGTGCCATCTTCACAACACCTGGACTAGACACCCATTAGCCCATAATGTATCCAAAAGGCACTCAGGCAGCAGCCTCCTACTATGCTGCTGCTACCAAAGGCAGTTCAAGCTCTGTCACACCATTTGAATTACACTGCATCTGCTCCTCTTTCAGGCAAATAAAGAGGCATTTTCAGAAATCTCAGCTATTTTGAGACCGTGGCAGAATAGTGACAGTAATATAAACTGCCTCTTAACTGTGTATTTCAATTCATAGTTGCAATAATTAGAGGTTTGAGTGGTTTTTGCCTGAACTTTATCTGCTTATGAATAAAACTGCACTGGTCTAACACCACATCACAATCACTTTGTAGCACATCATGCAATAAAATCTGGGCCTTAACTATTGCACCTTCTGCTGGACACACTGGGAATATTCACATCCTCCCCCAAGCTTCCTTGCCTCTAATTATCTGATCCACTTCTCCTGTAAGATGAAATCTTACTCTCTGCATTTGAAGCAGGAGATAGAAGTGGGAACCATGGCTACTGGAGGTGCTTCCTTCTCTGTTTTCTATCAAGCATACCTTGGATAACTGATTAGCAATGCAACCAGCTGACAGGACAACCAAAGAGAGACATTGCCAAGCTCTTCTCAGCTAAATTAGAATAACAGAGAATAAGTGACCTGCGTTGTGTTTAGAAAGTCACAATTCCACTGCTTGGCCTGACTGGGGATGAGGAGAAGGTCCATCCAAGGGTGACACCCAATTCTTTTCTGCTGAAATAAACTGAATTTCTACCGAGGGGAGCCAGCTTTCACAAGCTACAACAGGAGAAGCATTCACTGGACAGAGACTGTGTGGACACACATGAGAGACGGGACTGGGGCCCGTTTTCCGTCATGTGGAAATGTAACAGCTTTTCACTCCGTTTTGTGAGTCAGTGTTCCCGACAGAAAGAGCACACACATCATGTCTTTGGCACTGCACACCACTCCACTTCCTACCAGCCCCATCCCACCACAAATCCAGGACAGCCATCTGGTTAACCTCTCCAAGGAGGGCTTTGTGGCACTGGTGGTCTCCAGGAGCAGAGACGTCTCTCTCCTCGCAGTCCACTCAGCACAAACCACCCTGTAAGGAAAGCACATGAGCCCAGAAAGCAGCTGGGAAACGGGAGAGGAAGGTCTCCTCCTGGCACGAGTCAAGCTCCCAAACAGGTCAAAGAGCTATTCTGGTTTGCAGTGGGTACAAACTGTCCACCAGAACCTGTGACAGCTTTTCTCCCCACTGATTCATTCCCGAGTGTGTCACTGGGCTAACGGACACAGGGATGCTGTGGCTACTCCCAGTCAACTCACAGGATACAGGGTTTTCAACAGAAGGTTGCCTTTCATGGTCCTGCATGTCTCACTGACATGGCAAAGCATCCCTGAGCTGCTAAACTGGGAGGGTTTTCATTTTGGCCACAGCGTGCATCTGGGAGGGCTGCAAAGCTGTCAAAAGCGCTCATGGGCTAATTAAAAAATAAAAATAAAAATAAAAATAAAAATAAAAATAAAAATAAAAATAAAAATAAAAATAAAAATAAAAATAAAAATAAAAATAAAAATAAAAATAAAAATAAAAATAAAAATAAAAATAAAAATAAAAATAACCAGCTCTAAACTCAATCTCAAACCTAAGACAAGCCTTTGCTTAGTTAATACTCTTGCCAAGAGACCTCTGGGTCTATGCTGCCTTATCTTCTTTCAGTTCCCAGGGTCTTTTGGATAAATCCATCTCACCTATCATCTCAGGTGCATCCTTCCATAGGGTCCAGAGCGATCAGGCACACAAAAACATCACATATCACAATGCTCCAAACTCTGGGATTTCTTAACATTTCCTTTTCTTAACGTTCCCTTTCCCCCTGTCACACTCATGTTGTGAACACACTACTAAATATCACAGTTTATCCTCAGAGTCCCAAACTGTTTGCCTCTGTCTGCAAAAATTATTACCTTGTATGAGTTTTAGTTAATTTGGGCTGCCCAAATAAGCAATTTTCCAGGCCAAAATATTAAAGCTATAAAACTGTTTAAGAAAAAAAAAAAAAAAGATAAAAAAGCTTTGAGCTAAGGTTTCCTTCACATTTGTTTATCATAGCCTAGATCCCTGAAAAAGAGGCTGGAGCAAATCCATGCTTCCAACAGCACACGTCTCACAAAAGTCTGGGAACTCTTAACTATGGGAAAAATGACAAGGCTTCAGGATGACTCATTGCCATTTGCAAAGACGTTGGAAGAAACTGGGGAACAAAGCCTAATTAATGTATTTCCCACTCTTTCACAGATTTCCATCTGCTCTGCCTCACTTTCTGAAGGCCTCAGCACACACAGAAGGGTTTCTCTGGCTGCAGAGGAGGCTGCCTGGCCCCTCTCAGGCCTGCCCTCTAGATTATTTACAAGAGTTTGCAGTGCCAGGGCAAGGGGGAATGGTTTCTCACTGACACAGGGCTGGAACTGGGGGAGCTCTGAGGTCCCTTCCAGCCCAAACCATTCGAGATTCCTGTGAAATCAAAGCAGCCTGAGGTGGCCTGGGGAGGTGGGGGAATGGGAAGGAGCAAGGATGTTTTTCAGCCCTGCTGGATGTGGAGAAGCAGGCACAGATGCAGATTGATGTGTACCTCATTAGCTGGTCTTTCCAGACCCTCCTTTGGAGCACCACTAACCCCTTGCTCTCAGAGGAATTCACCAGGCATACCTGGAGGATCTCCCAGCTTCTTCAGGCAAATCAGCTCTGCAATGACCTTCCCACAGCCTGGGGTTCTGAGTACCAGCTGTGGAAGACAGGTAAGTTGAAAATAAACTGGAAATTCTTTCTAAATGGGAAATTCTCTCTAAATTCTTTTCTCGAGACTGTAAGAACATTTTTGCAAATGCTGCAAAGAGTTGTGTTCTAGTGAGGAATGCTTCATTAAAAGCCCTTAGGAGACCAATGAAGACCTGAAAATTTGGTAAGTACAATTTACAGAAATAATTTTCCTCAAAAAGGGAAAGAACTTCTCCCTCAGCTTGATCAGGGTTCCACATCCTCCCCAGCTTGTCAGGTCTGGAGCAGGTTCTCACAGGGAGGATATCCAACTTAACCTGGAATATTCTTTTTGCTAATGAAAGTTAGGGAGCGAAGTTCCTTATTAAAAAAAAAAAAATTAAATTGTAGTAACAGTTTTGTACCCTTCTATGGAAAGAAACAAAACAACCCCAACGGACTAAACCAAGAATCTGCTCACCTGTCACTTCTAATGACAAAAAACTGCCAACATTGAAGCTTATAATTTCAGAGTCAATATTACTGCTCATCTTTACAGGAGATGGAAGAAAAAAATCCATGTTATTTGCTACAGCAGAGCCCACAGGGCCCTTGTTTTGAAGTGTTACTTAGTCGGTTCTACTAACCTCATCCACACTTAAAATCACTGTTATCTTGATCCAAACCCACTTGAAGTCAGAAGACTTTGATACAGTGGGAACTGAATGAAACCCTGGAAAGAAACTGAATGGGAAATGGGTTTTAAGAGAGACCTCTTGCCCCCAGGGCGAGACAGTCCTAGGAAACTACAGAAACACATTGTCCTTGTTCAGCCTTCTGCCAAGGCCAAGAGATTTAAAACAAACATAGTTCTAAGACAGCAGAGATTTCCCATTTCTCCCCCAGACATTAGCTCAGCTGCAGCATCCTACTGACTTTCTGCTATCTCTGCAGAGTATTTCCAGCTTCAGCAAGTGGCACAGAAGAAATGAAAACTTGCATTTTGCAGCTTGTCTGAAAATGAAACCCCTAAGGCTCTACGTGAAACAGTTACTCGCAAGACAAAAGGTTTCGAACCTCTCAAACATCCACTTGGCTCTTGCATTACACTCTGAGGAATTATCTTCACTTAGGAAAACTGGAAGACTTCTAAGTACATGAAAGCAAAAAAGGGAGGGTTTCCACCAACACAGCGATAACAAAATCTCCACGTAAATATTAAGGGATCTCTCAAAACAGAAGTAAAAGCCATGCAGATTTGAGAGCACAAATATTTCCTATTTCTCAAGAAAAACAAGTGTTCAGCATACTAACTCTGAACAAGACAAGTAGTGAAGTTGCTCTCCAAAGAACTCCAGAAATACTGAATATTCATTTTGCTGATATGAATCTCACAAAGCAGAGAAAAAAATTCCCACTCCTGTCTGCACAAGAGCAGGGAGAATCTGAGCAAATGACGTTTCCCTGTGCCAGGGAACCAAGCTTAGGTCTTGCTTCTATAAGTAATCTGCATTCCCAGAGCCACACTATAAACTATTAACCTGCTGTTCAGTCTTTTTCTACTTAATAACATGTTTTCATTTCCCATTGAAGGGCAGATATCCCTCTGCTTCCCCAAGGTGGGCATGTCTGCACATCCAAGAAACAAAAAGATTAGAAAAGGGTCTCTGCTGTTGTGCTTATCCTGATCATTGTGATCACTCAGCACGTTCACAGGAAAGGAGAACTCCAAAGAGGGAGAGCAATAATCCATAACAGTTTGTCTGCATAAATAACTTTGCAACAGAGATTTTGCCTGCTGTTAGCAATCCTTCAGTCCACACAAAAAAAAAATAAACAAAAAATGGAGCCTTAAACTATAAAACTACTGACTGCAACAATCCAAAAAACCCCCCAAGTTTAATCAATATCAGGAAGAGGCAAATGAGTAGGGAATGTACATTTTCACTTCCATGAGCACATGGATAAACATCTGCTGAGACCACACTTAGAAACACCCAGGAAAAGTCACTACTTGAGGAAATGAAATTTAGAGTAGATCTTACAAACAGTAATTTTAGTGATACAGTGGTGT
>NW_020956581.1:113525-116096 GCF_003031625.1 Empidonax traillii
ATTTTTCCTGCCTGCTCTGAACAGCCTCTGGGCACGAGAGCACAGCCTGGGTGGCTCTGGTGTCAGCAGAGCCCAGATGCAGGTGCAGGAAGAAGCGGTGGCTGTTCTGCAGCAATGTCCAAGACAGACTGGAACAGTCCCCTCCCTCTGGCCTCCTTTGGTCTGATTTCTGACTGTGTCTGATGCAGGGGCTGCGATTCCTGAACTGTGGGGACCAGACCTGGCCACGGTCTCCAGTCACTGCCTGGCAGTGCTCCCTACGGTGGGATGGGCACGTGTCTGTGTCTCAGGCAGTGTGTGCTGCTTCTTCCTTCGCTTCCAAGCACACCCAAAACTCGCTCTTAAGCCAGGATGGTCGTGGGTTCTGCCGTCGTTTTCCCATTTGGCCATAAACTGGGCCATCTTCACAGCAGACCCCACAGGATGGACTTTTTCTCAATCCTGGAAGCTGAGCCATATGAGGCCCTGCTTCAGCTTCTGCTGCTTCTTCCTTCCATTCCAGAAAGGCCTGGATTTAGAGTTCAGAAGTCCATGCATGTGTTTTTGAGGTGCTGCGTGGAGGAGAGGTTCAGCAGCTGCACCCCAAGGCTGATATCCCATTGCAGTCTCTAAGGATGGCAGCAGTGCCACCACTGTGGGATGCTTGAGTGTGGCAGGTGAGTCTGCCCTCAGACACGGCCATGGCAGTCAGTCAGGATGACAGGCTGCCCCTCAAGCTGCCAAGCACTGCTGTGAGGCTGGGATGTCAAGAGAAAGCCTATCCAGATCCCTCTGCAGAGCCCTCCTGCCTTCCGGCAGGTCGACACTCCCTCCCAACTTGGTGTCATCTGCAAATTTGCTGATGATGGACTCAATCCCCTCATCTAAATCATCCATAAAGATGTTAACAGGACTGGTCCCAGCACTGATCCCTGGGGGACACCACTGGTGACCGGCCACCAGCTGGATGCAGCCCCGTTCACCAGCACTCTCTGGGCCCTCCAGCCAGTTCCTGACCCAGCACAGAGTGCCCCTGTCCAAGCCATGGGCTGCCAGCTTTTCCAGGAATATATTATGGGAGACAGTGTCAAAGGCTTTGCTGAAGTCCAGATAGAAACATCCACAGCCTTTCCCTCATCCACCAGGTGGGTCACCTGATCATAAAAGGAGATCAGGTTGGTCAGACAGGACCTGCCCCTCCTAAACCCATGTTGGCTGGGTCTGATCCCTTGTCCATGCTGTAGCTGCTGTGTGATTGCACTCAGGATGATCTGCTCCATAACTCTGCCAGGCACCGAGGTCAGGCTGACAGGCCTGTAGTTACCAGGGTCAGCCTTGCATCCTTTTTTATGAATTGGGGTGATATTTGCCAACTTTCCATCATATGGGACCTCCCCCGTGAGCCAGGACTGTTGGAAGATGATGGAGAGCGGCTTGGCAAGCTCTTCTGCCAGCTCCCTCATCACCCTAGGATGGATCCCGTCTGGTCCCATAGACTTGTGAGGATCCAGATGATTCAGTATGTCACTGACTATTTCCTCCTGGAATACAAGGGGGCTATTTGGTTTTCTATCTCTGTCTACCAGCTCCAGAGGCCAGTTGCTTTGAGGGCCATCTGTCTTACTGGTAAAAACTGAGGCAAAGTAGGTGTTAAGTACCTCAGCCTTCTCCTCATCTCTGTTAACTATGTTTCCCTCCAAGTCCATCAAAGAATGGAGGTTTTCTTTGCCCCTCCTTCTGTTATTAATGTATTTATAGAAGGACTTTTTGTTATCCCTAACACAAGTGGCCAAATGAACTTCAAATTGCACTTTTGTATCCCTGATTTTCCTTCTGCATGATCTAGCTGTCTTCCTAAATTCTTTGTAAGTAGCCAGCCCTTTCTTCCATAGTCGGTAAAGTCTCTTTTTATCCCTGATTTCCTTCACAATCTCCCCGTTTAACCAAGCTGGTTGTCTTCCCTGCGGCTTGCCTTTCGGCACACCGGTACGGCCTGTGCCTGTGCACTCATAGAATCATAGAATCATGGAATAGATTGGGTTGGAAAAGACCTCCAAGATCATCAAGTCCAACCCCTGATCCAACTCCAATTACTATATCATGGCACTAAGGGCCACGTCCAATCTCTGTTTAAAAACCTCCAGGGATGGTGAATCCACCACCTCTCTGGGTAGGCCGTTCCAATGCCTGATTACCCTCTCTGTAAAGAATTTCTTCCTAACATCTAACCTAAACCTCCCCTGGCAGAGCTTGAGCCCATGTCCTCTTGTCCTGTTGTTGGTTGCCTGGGAGAAGACACCAACCCGCACCGGGCTATAACCTCCCTTCAGGTAGTTGAAGAGAGTGATGAGGTCACTCAAAACTTCCTGCTTGAAGCACATCCATCCCCCCTGGACCCCCTTGTTTTCAAGGGTTGTTTCTCAGGGAATTCTCGGGACTAAACTTTTGAATAGGTCAAAATCTGCCCTCCAGAATTCCAGAGTACAGGGTTAATTTTATTTTATTTTATTCTCTTTCTCCTCTTCCTTCCCTTTCTCCTCTTCCTTCTCTTTTGCCTCTTCCTCCTCCTTTTGCTCTTCCTCCTCCTTCTCC
>NW_020956581.1:116117-117283 GCF_003031625.1 Empidonax traillii
TGGTTTGCTCCCTTGGCAGAGCCAAACAGGCATTCACTGATCTCCTCTTCAGGGAAATACCCAAAACCCACAGCCTGGGGTTTTGTTTTAAAGATTACCCTATTCATCAATCAACTAACTACACCAAATCTAATGAGGGTGCAGATCTCACATCTTCAGGTTCCCAGAAATCCTCCAACAGATCCAGTGAAGTTCCCCAAGTTTCCCTTCCTTTATTCTCTTGCTTCCCAGGAAGAACACATAACAGCATCTCTGTGAGGCTCAGATCTCTGCGCCATCAGGACCATTTGCAGTTCATCAGCTCCAGAGAACCCAAACTTCTTCCACCCCTCCTTTCCCCACCTTTCAGCTCTTACTGTTTTGAAAAGGAAATGAACTTTGCAAGTCACGGTTTGCATCATTTTGCCACACCACTGTCACTTAAAATAAACCATCCCCACCATGAGATGTCTGCTAATTGTTTCCTTTCTCAGGGTTCTGTAGTCACAGGCCCAGACCCTCCCCCGGGAAAATTTGAAAGGATACCATTTAGTGCAAACCTACCAGGTTTTTCTTGTCAGCCAAAAAGAACTTCAGCTTTTTCAGTCTTCTGCTCCAGATCCTCCATCTTTCAGATTCACAAATTCAGACTGAAGTTTGCCAAGAACATACAGTGCCAGGACAAGTGGGAATGGCTTTAAACTGAGATTCAGATTGAGGTTCAGATGGGACATTAGGAAGAAATTCTCCCCTGTAAGGATGGTGAGGCCCTGGCCTTGTTGCACAGGGCTCAGAGGAACATGGTCTAGTGGAAGGCGTCCCTCGCTGCCCATGGCAGGGAGTTGAAACGAGATGGTCTTTAAGGTCCCTGATAAACCCAAACTATTCCATGATTCCATGGGGATTCTGTCTTTGCAGGTACAGGCAGAACCCAAGCCTGCTCTTCACAGCCTTCCCCCTTCCCCTGCCCCTCTACAAAACACAACAAGCCACAGGGAGTGAAAGGACACGGAGAGCCAAAGGGAGACACTTGTACCAACCTCAGTGGAACTCTTTGGGAAGCACTTTCCTCGAGGAGCAAGCCCCTTGCCTCCAGAGGCAATTACTTAAACCTGTAGTTTACTTGGGGAACACCAACACACACTCCAGAAACGCTGGCAAGGCTGAATTCCTTGTGTTCCTTGTAG
>NW_020956582.1:0-15807 GCF_003031625.1 Empidonax traillii
AGGAAAGGAAGCAGACAGCTAAGTGTTATTTTGGTTGTGTCAGCAAGGCCTTGTGGAAGTTAAGGAACAGGCTGAAGTGGTCTGGAGCACTTGGAAACACAGGAGAGAGGATGTCCCAAGAAACAGAGTGAAAACAGTCCCTGTTTTCAAAGGATGGAGGATGGATTTGGGCCCTACCTCAAACTGTCTCATGAGCAAAGAAAGACATTTGTTCCGTGATCCCTGCAAGGCTGACACAAAAGGTCAAAAAAGCTGCCTTCAAAGAGTGGTGGCAGTGGTCAGACCGAGGAGATGAGGCAGGTGGAGCTCAGCAGGAGCCAGTTCTGCTCAGTGTATCCCATAACAGCTCACATGGTGGGATAGAAGGTGGAGTGGAGGAAGCCAAGGTGGATGACGAGAACAGAACCAGGCTCAAAGTCGTGCAGATGGTAAATAATCGACATCATGTGAAAAGGACAAAGCTGAGTGCACGTTGTTTTTTAGGCAAGAGAAAAACGAACCCAAGGTGGGGGATGCTGGTGAGATTTGGCAGGAGAGGATCTGGGGAACTGCAAATTAAATAAAGATTAATCAATCTCCTGGTGCTCCAGAAGGGTTCAGGCCTCATTCTGGATTAACTAGTGCAAGTGTTGTATTTAAGATGGAAGGAGTTGTCCAGCATTGGTGTTGCCTCAGTGGAAGTCTGGTGTCCCAACCTGAGCAACTGAAGAAAAGATACAGATCAACTGGAGAAAGCCTGGAAGAGAGTATTGGGAATAAAACACCAGGAATGGCTAAGAAAATTGATGTTTGGTTTAGGGAACGGAGAGGTGAAGAAAAACAAGCTTTTCAGTAGGTAGAAGGTTATTATTTGGAAGATCCTGACTACTTTTTATCCTGGGAAGAAAGGGAAAGAGGAAAATCAATGTGATTTTGAGGAACTTAGTCCCCTTTTCTCAAAGTGCAGCTCTGAAGGTGGCAGAATGTTTGCACCAACCAGGGAATGGAGTTCCTCCTCTTTTCTGCTCTTATTATCTTATTAAGTGTATTGTCTCCAACTTTTGCAACTTGTCTTGATTCACAGTGAACTCGATTAGATTTAACCTACCAGCTGAGTTAACTATTGCCCAACTAACCCATTGTTAGGTCAATTACCCCAAAATTACTCTTGCAGATAGACCTAAAATTAGCTCTTGCCACGAGTAGCCAGTAGGTCAGGAACCCAGCTTGGTTCACTCTTGGACCCCAGTAGAAAGTGTAAAAAGGTTGTTTCTCTTCTCTTGGATGGGGCATAGTTTAGTTTTCTGAAATAATCTCTAGAACACTGGCTTCCTGCTTTTGGGGTTGACCCTCCTGGAGGCCTCAATAACTGGCGCTTCTTAAAATCGTGTTTTAAAATCCGTGTGTGTTTGCCCTCTGCGTGTGGAGAACAGTTCAAGGAGACAGGCTGGCAACCCCCTGGCAGAGCTCTCTGGGCAGAGATCAGGGTGCATTTATCAGCCAGAGCAGGCATGTGGGACAGAGTGGTGTCCTGAAATACTCCTGGGGACAAGTTTTAATCACCTCATAAACTGGGTCATAAAGCAGAGGTGCTGTGCACAGAAAAAAAAAAAAGGACAGTTGTTTCTGCCCTGGGACTTCCAAGGAGGAAATTTGTGTGCAGTGATCTCCCCTGCTCTCAAATAGTTGCTGCTGGACCTGCAGGGAAGGGAGTTCACCCTGTGAAAAAGTAGCCTTTCAAGTACATGAATGTGAAAATTGAACAGATGGATGTTTTCTTCCTCTTCTCTCTCTTATTCTTTATGCAAAGAGAGAGTTTGGGAATACGAATGCGAGCATTAATTGATTTTCTGTTGGCGTAGAGGAATGCTTAAAGGAATTACAGCTGACACATAGGGATTGTCAGACAAAAGTTGTTTTTACCACTGCTTCTCTAACAGGGGTCAATTAATTTATCAACCTGAGGAATATTAGTTCTTTTCTGCACGGAGAAACTATTCTCACCTTCTTTAGTTCGAGGCTTTGCGTCTCCCACATATCAGATCTTCCTTCCTACCGGGCACATCGTGGATTGCAGCAGCTCAGATGGCTGGAAATAATTTCCTGATGCTCAGAGACAGCAGCCTCTGTGCCTGCAGGGTCAGACACCCTTCAAACCAGGGTGAATTGACAGTTTTATAGACATTTATTTGGAGAGTGTGTAAGAAACCTTTTCCTGTGCTTCTGAAAGGCAGAGGTGACTGACTCTGTAGCACCACAGGTTTTTGGAAGCGCTGCTGCAGTCAGTTATTTTTATAGCGGAATCAGCAGATCACAGAATCACTAAGGTTGCAAAAGACCTCTAAGATCATCAGGTCCAACCTTCGATGCTTCAAGATGCTCTTAAAGGATATTTTTTCCAAACCTGATGCATGGGAGCGAATCCAGGAGGTTGCAGCACTTCAGTGCATGAGCACATTTCTGGGTTTGGGACTGGAAAGGGAGTTAGCCAGTGTTCCCTGTGGAAACAAGGGATTTACACCCTTGGGATTAAAGTGCTTTAAGAGAACATCCATGAGTGTAAAGCTCAAATAAGACACACTAACAGCAGCAGAGGTGCCAGAAACGTTGAATGAAGATGCTATCTGCACTTGATTTTGGCTGCAAGCAGGGCCTGGCTTTTTGGCCAGCACCGTGCAAACATGTACAGTCAGGCTATTTCTGTCAGGATGATTACCTCAGAGTTTAATTAAACTGGGATATCTTGGCTTTTCTGCTCCAGATCCAAAAATAGCTGGGTAGAAGACAAGGGAAAGAATAATCCCAGTTGCAGTCTCTTTGGAGACCTTCAGAGAAGATTAAAAAAAAAAAAGTTGTGCCACCAAGCAGCTGGAAGATGTTAATGGTTTAACGAGGTTTTTTCTGTTTTAGGCTGCTATAGATCTTGTTTTCCACAAATATTAATAAAGCTTTGTCTCAAGCTTTGCCACGAGCTCCTCTCCCAAGTGTAACATCTTCTGCTGCTCCCACAGACACGGAGGGGCTGCTGAGGATCAAGGAGGAGAACCAGAAGCATTACCGGCGGGCCCAGCGGCACCAGGAGAAGAAGGAGAAGATCCAGAGGCACAACCGCAGGCTGGGGGACCTGGTGGAGAAGAAAACCTACGAGCTGAAAACCCAGTACGAGCACCTGGCAAACCTGCGCAGGACACACATCCTGGAGCTCACCTCGGTCATCTTCCCCATCGAAGAAGTGAAGACAAGCATGAGGTAACGGAAGGCTGGTCCTTTTTGGGCTCGTTGGGCTTGGCTTTAGACACCCAGAAGTGAGGGGTGGTCGGTCTAAGGTAGAGGCTCAGGCTCCCTTAGCCATGGGCAGGGAGGAGGAGGTGTGTTCCCCAAAGATAGAGATCAGCATAACAGAATCTGAAGGTACTTCCATCTCCCTGCTGAATGATCTAATCTATGTGTCCGGTGTTAAACTTCCTTAAAATATGGATTCACATCCCTGGAAGTGTTCAAGGCTGGGTTGGACAGGGCTTTGAGCAACCTGCTCCAGTGGAAGGTGTCCCTGCCCGTGGCAGTGGGGTGGAATGAGATGAGCCTTAAAGGTCCCTTCCAAACCTAGGCCACTCTGTGATTTCACCAAAATAAGCCATTAAAAAAACCCCAGTACAAAGGAAAGAGCAGTGTTGGGAATAAGAAGCTGGGCAGGAGCGCTCTCCACAAGCATCCTTGCCCTGGCTGAAACCCGGCGGGGTGCCTGCTGTGAATTGTTATTTGGTTACCTTTTTAAAACTCCCTGCAGAGACCCCGCGGACGCGTCGTCCGAGAGCGACAGCGCCATGACCTCGAGCACTGTGAGCAAGCTGGCCGAAGCCCGCAGGACCACCTACCTCTCGGGCAGGTGGGTGTGTGACGACCACAACGGGGACACCAGCATCAGCATCACGGGGCCCTGGATCACCCTCCCCAACAACGGGGACTACTCGGCCTACTACAGCTGGGTGGAAGAGAAGAAGACCACGCAAGGACCTGGTAAGGAGCAAGGTCCCTTTTGCTCTCACCCCAGTTCTGAGTCAGAAATAAACACCAGTTTATAGGGGATTATAGGGGAAATGTTCCCTGCCCGGTTGGAGCTGGGTCATCTTTAAGGTCCCTGTGGCTGCCCCATCCCTGGAAGTGTCCAAGGCCAGGTTGGACGGGGCTTGGAGCCACCTGGTCTAATGGAAGATGTCCCTTCCCGTGGCAGGGGGTGAAACAAGATGAGCTTTAAGGTCTCTCCCAACCCAAACCATTCTGTGATGTTATGACTAGTCTGCTGAAACCCACTGCTGCAGGAAATGCTCACTGGGACACAGAGCACAATGTAATAGAGAAATAAAGTTAATTATTCACAGTTTTGACATGGTTCACATGCCGTCATCTTCACAGGAATTCCAAGAATTACTGTTTTCTTCCAACTTCTGACAGATTCCGCTGTAAATGATTGCTAGATTCAGGCTGTTCTCCATGCTTACAACTGACATTTGCCAGGGTAGACTTCAGTAACGCATTAACACACCCACCGAGGCTTCACTTCAAACGAGACTTTCATGTTGTTTTTGTTTCTTTTAGATATGGAGCACAATAACCCTGCTCATACCATCAGTGCTGCATTGTGCTATGCAACTCAGCTTGTTAACACTTTGTCTCTCATACTTGATGTAAACCTTCCCAAGAAGCTCTGCAACAGGCAAGTAAACACAGGAGGTGAATCACTGGCCAGCCTGGGCTGATCCTGAATCAGTTTGGTTTGGGGAACAAAGTCATGAATTGGAACGGATTTTATGGTAACACGGATGGCTCATGAATTTTTGGGCTGTTTGAGGACAGCAATAGTAGGATTTTAGACCACAGTTAACAGTCCCTCCTTTTTTACCTCCTGAGAGGGTAGGCCAGCCATCCCAGCTGGAAACAACACCTCCCTCATTGGTGTATTCAGCAATCATCAAATCAGAAATGAAATATGACAAGGCCGTGAATAGCACTTCTCATTTTTTTGGATTCCCACTGTGCTTCACAAAATCCCAGCCCCATCCAGCAGCTCCTGAATAGCTCTGCTACGTTCTGTGCTGTAAGGCAAGGACTCGTAATGTGCCAGGACTGTAATTCCCTGTGGGATAAACCACCCGTGGGGAAACGTACCTGGCTACCAGATCCGGGAGTGCGTTGCACAAACCCCGCTTGGGATGGAGAGCACTGTGAAATTTTTGATGTTTTTGTGGAGCAGGTGGATTTGTACAGGAGTCCTGAAGGACCTGTGGACCTGATCAATCTTCCAGGGGTCCCAAATATGCTGCTGAAACTCTTTTAAAAAGTGTTTCAAAGAGTGGGTTTTGAAGTGAGGGCTCTAAAATTGCGTGGAGGGTTTTGGCTTTTCCTTCCACCCTGTGACAGGGGGTTAGAACTGGGTGATTTTGAATGTCCCTTCCCACCCAAACCATTCTGTGATTTCGTTTGGGTCCTCAGCCTTCACAGAAGGGAAAGGTTGGGAACAGGGAATGATGCAGGGATTTAAAAAAGGAGACCTGAAACTGTTTGGCCACAGCGGATCTTTGGGTTTCGTACCGTTTGCACCACCTGTCCTGTGAGACCGGGCAAGCAGTGCTTGTTGATAAAATGCTACCACTCTTGCCAGGTGAAAAATTAGTCTCCTGAGCACTCTAAAACTGTCTGTACGCTCTAAACAAGTCTCCAGTAAGTGTATTTTCACAGCGTTTTGCTTTCTGTGTCTTTATGTGTGTTTTAACAGCGAGTTCTGTGGAGAGAATCTCAGCAGACACAGGTTCACACGGGCAGTGAAGAAGCTGAATGCTAATATCCTTCACCTTTGCTTCTCTCAGGTAGGGGGAATGCACATTTGCATTCTTTAAATGGCTTTTAAAATACCAACTGTGCCTGCTGGTTTCCTCCAGGAGCTGATCATGTCTTTGCTTTTTTTTTTTTTTTTTTTCCCCCCCCTTGGCAGCATGTAAATTTAGATCTGCTGCACCCACTGCATACCCTCAGGAACCTTATGTACCTGGTCAGCCCGGACACTGAGAACTTGGGCAGGTAAGGAGAGCAAAATCTCAACTCTCTTGTGGCTGAATCCCTTCTGAATTTATGCCTTTGCCTTGTTCCTCGCGAGGGAAATTCTCTTCTGCTGAATTCAGAGTGTTTCCAGGAGGAGACAACAGGCAAAAAGGGGATCCTGAGGAGGAAATTAGATTCCAGAAATGTGTGTTTGCTGTGGCTCAGCGTATGGCAGGCCCAGCTGGAGGCTTGGTAGCTGATGATGGACTTATTTCCCCCATGCCCAGAAGCAGGAACTCCTTCCCTCCAGGGAACAGCAGCACATATGCCAGGCAGCCCTGCCATGCTCCAAATATGACCCTGCCCACGCCTTGCCAACATGTGAATACCTGAGAGCATCCAGCAGTTAAAAACCCTGACAGGAATCCTAGGCAGACCTTTCCCAAAATACTCCCAGTCAGTGAACTCCCTAGACCAAAGCTGACACTTCAAATGATATTAATTTATATGTAAATTAAGATTAAAGACGACTCTTCTGTTAACTTAGTACGTGATGAAAAGAACGTCAGTTCCTGGCCTTGCACACACCAGGTTTAATAATCTTTTTTTTTTTTTTTTTTTTTTTCTTTTTTAACAATTTAAATATAAGAAAGCAAACAACACTCATTTCCCGTTGGGATAATCCAGCCACAAGCCACTTGTTCCTGAGACAGTCTGCAAATATTTGTTTGATGTGACTTTATTCCCCCTTAAATGTAGTGTTCTGAAATCTGCTTTTCCACTTTGTTCTCGTGTACAGATCTAGTTTTATTCAAAAACCTGCAGTGCCCACTAAGAGGAACTGCCTCTCCCCTGCTTACCTCGTGTTCTCTGGATATACCCCCTACCGATTCAGCCCAAAGACACGGGGAGCCAAATCTTTGTAATGCACCTTGGTTTGGAAAAAAAAAAAATAAAAATCTGTGCTTGCTGCTGCAAAAACAGGGAGAGTGCAGGAAATACCCAGAGGATGGAGAACTGTGTCCTGGAAAGCAGCTACTGCAAAAGGTCCAGGGGTCACAGTGGGTACCTGTGCAGCTGTCACAGAGCTCCAGGTGCATCCATTGGGTCCAGGCAGTGCAAGAAGGGGTTAGAGGAGAGTTGGATAAAGCGCCTCCCAGACTGTGGAATGGCTGTAGAGACACCACTGGGAGCACAGGGTATGAGCTGGCTGAAATGAGGCACATGTGCTTGAAGCACAGGTTGATTGCCCACAAGAATGAAGGTGGGGATTCTGCTTCCTTCTGTCGTCCTGCCAGGGCTGGGTGAGTTCCTGGAGTGGGTGCTGTCACCAGGCGGGAGTCCCTGGGCTCGGGACAGGGAGAACGGGTGGAACGGAGTGGCCTTTGTTGTAGAGGAGGTCACCTGAGATGATCTAATGGTCCCTTCTGGCCTCAAACCTGATGACTCTCCTCTCAGGTTGCCTTGTTAAGCGAAACACTTTGCCAGGAGGCAGCGCTCCCATTCCTTCCTGGATTATGAAAGGGGAGTGTTGGCCTTTAATTTCTAAGCTGGCTGCAAAGTTAGCAGCGAGCAGCTCTCTCTGTTTTCCTTTAGATACCTAAGCATTTAGTTGCCTGATAATCTCCTCTGTTTTCTGTATATGAAAACACTACTGTTTTCATATACATGTAATTCTACCAAGCTTTAATTGTCTGGATTAAAATTTTCCATGCTAAACCGCTGCTTCAGGCTCCTTCTCCCACTAAGGCTGGAGAAACACTTTTGCCTGTGTTACAGCAGTTGCTGTGTTTTATGGTTGGAGTTGGTGGTCTTGGGGGTCTTTTCCAACCTAAATGATTCCACGATTCCATGAAATTCATGCTCATGTTTCACTGAACAGCTTTGGAATGAGTTCTGGCAGGGATGCTGCTCGCTGGGGGAGGGGGATGTGCCTTTCTGTGCCTCTGTGAAACCCTCACAGTCTCTGACCGTGGGTCACAGGCCTCTGAAAGTGCCAGCTTTGGCTCAGTAAAGGTGAGTCAGGTTTGGGCTGGAGCACAGGCAGCCCAGAGCAGTGGGATGGGGCAGGATGCAATCGCTTCTCCCACCAGGCAGTGGCAGCAGGGCACTCGGAGTCAGGGTGCAGGTGGGTTTAGCCAGGACTCCTGGAGATCCAACCCCTTACCCCTGCTCAGAGCAGAGCCAGGCACTCAGGACTGGAGCATCTCTCCTATGGAGAAAGGCTGGGGGAGCTGGGCCTGCTCAGCCTCGAGGGGTGACTGAGAGGGGGCCTCATCCAGTCCCTCAGAAGGGCAGGAGCCAAGAGGGTGGATGAGGCTCTGCTCTGGGGTGCCAAGCAGTGGGACAAGACACAGCGAGCAGAAACTGCTGCACAGGAAGTTCCACCTGAATGTGAGGAAGAATTTTCCTGTGTGGGTGACTGAGCAATGGAACAGATTGCCCAGAGAGGGCGTGGAGTCTCCCCTGCTGGAGATATTCAGATACCATTTGGACACAATCCTGTACCACATGCTCTGGGATGACCCTTCCTGAGCAGGGAAGTGGGGCCAGATGACCCACTGTGGTCCCTTCCAGCCTGAACCATTCTGGGATTCTGTGTGGTGGCATTTGGAGGGTCTCCAGTGGAGACCTCACAGCCTCTGTGGGCAGCTGTTCCAGTGTTTGGCCAGTCTCACAGTGAAGCAGGTGCTGAGGTGTTGCTCAGGGTGAGGTGAGGAGTCTCCTCGTCTTTGTGGAAGTTGTGCCAGGTCCCCTAAGTTAGAGAGACAGAGCTGAGCCATCTCACCTGGCCGGGGCTAGTGTTGGAAAGGAAAGCTGTTCCACATCAAGCTGAGATTCCCACCAGTGGAGCTCTGAGTTATCATCAGTAGTGTGTGTTTCGCTATCCCTGCCGAAGCAGAACGGCTCTTCCACCATTCCAGCTCCGTGATCTGGAACCCTGTCCCTTCCCTGGCCGAGCGCTTTTGTTTCACCGCTGTCCTAACACAGCTCTGCAACCAGCGAGTTCCTCCGCCCGCTGACAAAGACAGGGCTGTTTGATCTCCCTGCTGGGCACATGACAGAGCCGTGGCGTTCCCAGGGCTCACCTGTGTCCGCGTCCACAGGTCCGGGCCTTTCGAAATCAGCGCCGACCTCGAGGACTCCATGGAGTTCGTGGATCCCAGCGCCGCCGGCGAGACGGACGAGAGCGGCGACGAGCGCGTGAGCGACGAGGAGACGGACCTGGGCACGGACTGGGAGAACCTGCCGAGCCCCAGGTTCTGCGACATCCCCTCGCAGCAGGTGGAGATGCTGCAGAGCCAGAGCACCCAGGCGTCCCAGCCCATCGCCAGCAGCAGCGCCGGCGGGATGATCTCGTCGGCCGCCGCCTCGGTGACCTCGTGGTTCAAGGCCTACACCGGGCACCGCTAACCGGGGACAAAGGGGCGCAGGAGCCGTGGAAGGCACCCCCTCCCCGACAGTGCTGTAGGAAACCTTACATATTCAGTTTAGTAGTGCCTGGAACAAAGAAAAGGTCAAGGACTTTTCGTTTTGTAAACCGGAAAAACAAAAACAACAACAACAACAAAAAAAAAACCTTTTTATTTTGTAAATTAGCTCCTGACGGATTCTGTGAGGGCGCTTCGTGTCTTGGTTCCGTCTGCGTTGAATATCGAAGGACCTGGCGACCTCCAGCTCTACTTTCTGAAGAAGACACGGATTTTGGAGCATCTGGATCGGGATGGGCGCAGAGGAGGCTGCTCAGGGCACGGTCTGGACAGTGGTGCAAATGCAGTTCCCACTTTCTTAACTCCTTACAGGGTTTTTCCTTTTGTGTGTGTGCGTGTGTTTTAAATCTGTCTTGCATAATGCAGAAACGCGTATTTCTAAATTTTTTTCATTCAGGACATGAAAATTATGCATTTTTAACATGTTTTCTAATCTCTGTTGCCATATTTTTAATACAAAGAATCGGCACGGGCAGGGAATTCACACAGCAAGTTGCTCTTGTTTTAGATTTGGCTGTGAATCTTTTACCCAGTTTTTTTTGCCGTAGGAAAGCCGGCTTTGTTTCATGCTGTTTCCGCTGGTAGGTGTTCTAGAAGTTTCGTGTCGTGCTGCCCAAGGCACACGGGCTCTTTACTCTTAATATCACACACCAAAGAAACACTGGACGTTCTCTTCGCTCGACCCACATCCGATGCTGAGACAGAATTGCGTCGTTGCAATAATATCCATCGGTCCCCACACCGTCTTGCCACTTCTCTTAACATGAGAAA
Source organism: Empidonax traillii (assembly GCF_003031625.1). Classification (NCBI taxonomy): domain Eukaryota; kingdom Metazoa; phylum Chordata; class Aves; order Passeriformes; family Tyrannidae; genus Empidonax; species Empidonax traillii. The sequence continues at coordinate 10,278 of NW_020956582.1, forward strand.
AACCTCATTTCAAGCCAGTTTGGTGAAGTCACACGCTCTCCACACTACATGTGTTTTTTAACCCTGTTTTATTTTATGTTTGGGGGGGGTGGGGTGGGGTGTTTTTTTTGTTTACCGAATGCCAAGAAGTTTGATTTCGTTTCCCTGGCGCAACTGGCTCGTGAAACCGCGGGAGGTGGGAATATGCCGACAGGTGAGTTGGTGGACAGGTGCTCCTCCCCTTCCTCTGCCTTGTGGGATGGAGCACTCATGGAATGGGGTTGCTCAGCGAGGCTCCCAACGTGCAGTTTACATTTAGGATTGGGACATTTTCTCCACAGGGTCAACCAAGGTAAGAGCATCCCCCCCTCCCTCCACGAGGGAGGGTTTCTGCCACTCTGCCCTGTACCCCACACAGGGGGTACAACCTGAGCCTCCCTCCCCATCCCTTGTATGGCAGCTCTTTCTCTTTGGCCTTGGGGTTGGGCATCTGTTAATTTTAATTTTTCTTTCTTTCTTTTTTTTTTTTTTCCTTTTAAACCAAAGACCCTTAACTCCACGCTAGCAACACACACACGTTGTTAGAGGACAACACCCTCACTCCTGCCACTCTTTTGTTCTAATAGTTAGGTTTGTTTGAAGAGAACAGCCCAGGCTCCCTCTGGAGCCTGATCAGGGCCCAGGGGGTTTGGGCACTGTTGGCTCACGGCACTTTATGACTCGCAGCTCTCGGATCCTTTTGCAGCTCTGAGCAACCAGCACGCCCCAGTATGGGACGCTGGGCTCATATTGTGCAGCCCCTTCTGGCTCCTCCTTTATTTTGCACTGGACCCTGCCATCTAAACACCTTTTTTTTTGTTGGGTTTTTCTTTGTATTTCACAGGCATTTCAGTCCCTCTTTCGTTGCTGCCTTTGTGCTGCTTCGAAGCCCCGAAAAGGTCAGGCCATGACTCAGCTTCGTACGCTGACTCAACTTAGGGAAAGAAAATCCAGCCCAATAACTCTTCTAAGCCATATACTTCCTATCCATGTTTTCCAGAATAATTTATTCGCAGCCATGTCACCTTCTGAGAGTGCACAAGGGCACGGGGAGGGTGTTCAAACGAGTTTGGGGTGGGGCTTTCCCAGGAACGTTTGTTTTTTTTTTTTTTTTTTGTAACGGAACACAGAAGTTGCGGCGTTTGTTTTTTTTTTTTTAAAGTGTTTTGCACATGTGTAGCTGAGGGAGAACTGTGTGTGTCAAAAACCTCGAGTGCAATCACCGGGATTCGTTTTCCAGGTTGTTGGGGAGGGGGGTAGGGGAGGGCAGGAATTATCTGTAATTACAGATGCGTGAAGCAACCAGCTGAGAGTTTACAAAACACTTCGCGTAGCGTGAACGAACACGGGAATTTCAGCTCAGGCCGTGACTTTTGGGCCGTGACCAGTGACCTGGGGTGGCCAGTTTGAGCTGCCAAGGAAGGGCCTGATTTTGGGTGCCCAGCCCCAATCAGGTGCCTCCGAAGGGTCTCGTAGGGGGGGGACACCCGAGGGTGGCTTTTCACCTGCGAGAACTCGCGGCCTCTCTCCGCAACTTCCGATGTAACTGAACACAAATTTGGTTGTTTGGTTTTTTTGTTGTTTTGTTTTTTTTTTTCTAAATTTTATTGTATTATTGCAATAAATCTTTAACAGTTAATTTTTTTTTTTTTTTAAATTTTATTTTTAAAGTTGTATAACTGTTACTTCTGTGTGGTCTGTTTTTCACCGTGCTGGGGCGAAAGTACACAGGAAATTTCCAGCCTTCGAAGCAATCACAGGGACCGGGCCTGTTACAGTGCAGTCAGTGGTACAGCGGTGGAAATAAGCAATACCCATTCTAAAAAAAATACTCTTACATAAAATAACTGCATCTCCAGGGGAGCAGGATGGGTTCCTGCACAACACACACACAGACACACACACACACACACACACACATCCCTCTATGTACATGTAAACGGGTAAATCTCTCGTGTGAGCTTGGCTCGGGGCTGCTCGTGTGTGCTGGGTGATGGTTTCTGCAGGTGCTGAATTCCTGCTGCATGCAGAGGGAGATGCTCCTCCTTACAAGGTCGTTTCAGGATGCAAGATGTGTCTTTTTGTGGCTGTAGTTATTCAAGTGAAGCAGTGAGTGGAGGGGAAAGGGTTGAGCAGGCTCTGCCCCTGGGACCTGGTGGCGTGGCAGCCCATGGGTTACAGGCTGCTGAATGATGGACAACTAACCCCTCCCACTCGGTTTTTGGGGATGTATCTGCTAGGGGACACTGATGCCCTGTGATTCCTGGCTGCTGCACACTCAGGATTGGGAGCAGCAGCCACCCCACAAGCTGGGGGCAGGTTGTTGCCTCAGTCCCAGCACAGTCAATCCTGGCCATGGGCAAAGCCAGGCCTGACTCTGAGCTCACCTCCTGCCTGTGGGATGTTCAGGTCAGCTCTGCTTAAGCAGGGCCAGCAGCAGCAGGTTTTGTCCTCTGCCCACACTGGTTTGTGGTAGGAGAGCAGCCTGATAATGCCCCGAGTCCTGTGCCAACTCCAGGGTTGCCTGGACCAGCCAAAGGCAGGCTGGGAAGAGAAACACCCCAGGGTGAGGCTTCAGCACCATTCCCACCGGGCAAGAAGTGGGACTCGAGACAGAGATTGGATGTTTCAGTGCAGTTTTGTGCAGGTGTGAGATCCCAGAATGGTTTGGGTTGGAAGAGACCTTACAGACCACCCAACCCCCTGCCATGGGCAGGGACACCTTCTACTAGCCCAGGTTGCTCCAAACTCTGTCCAAGCTGCCCTTGGACACTTCCAGGGATCCAGGGGCAGCCACAGCTTCTCTGGGCAACCTGTGCCAGGGCCTGCCCACCCTCACAGCCAACAATTTCTTCCTAATATCCCATCTAACCCTGCCCTGTCAGTTTGAAGCCATTCCCCCTTGTGCTGTCACTCCAGGCCCTTGTCCCCAGTCCCTCTCCAGCTCTCCTGAAGCCCCTTTAGGCTCTGGAAGGGGCTCTCAGGTCTCCCTGGATCCTTCTCCAGGCTGAACACCCCCAGCCCTCCCACCCTGCCTCCAGAGCAGAGGGGCTCCACCCGTGGAGCATCTCCGTGGCCCTAATGACAGTTCCAGGGGCTGCCACAGGGGCAGAACCTGCAGGAAGTGACCTGAGCTCCACTGCAGCACCTCAGCCCCTCATCCCAGGGAGCAGAGACAGAGCGAAGGGAAAAGCTGCCGCAGGAACAGCCAGGATGGAGCAAGAGCTCAAACACAGGCCTCGGCCACGGGTGGCTTTTCCTGTGGTGTCCATGCCAGGACAGTCCCGGAGCCTGATGAAAACTGGAAGCTCACAGACAATGGAAATGTTGTTACAACTTCTTCGCAGGCATATCTGGAAATTCAGTCCAGACACTCCAGCTGCTCCCAGGCAGGGAAGTCGAGCACATGGTGCAGTCCTTCGTCCTCAGTTCTAAACACTGAACTTTGTAAAACCAACAACTGGGTGGTTGTTTTAACGGACTCATAGGAAACAAAAAAAAGTTCACTGGACCTTGGGTTCTCCCTGAACCATCCATTAAGGAAACAGAAATCTGCACTTTGCTGCTTTTTAAGGGAAAAAATAAGCCTGCAGGCAACTCAGCATGGCAACACTCAGAACCAACCCACATCTGGATGCAAAAGCTTGTTCTGCAAAACAATTTTTAACAGCAATGCTGTGCGACAGGGGCAGTTCCAGCAAACAGTGCAATAAATGATGCATAAACCAGCTCAGGGGGAGGGCAGGGATGGGGCAGCAAGTTGTCCCGCAGATTTACCTGCTCCAAGGAACAAAACAGCCTAATGATATCATTTTATCCTTGTTTTTCCCCCTTGTTCAACAAAGGTGACCAAAATCTCACCCTCTGTTCCAAAAAAAAATTACCTCACTGGCCTCTTATCTAATTACAAAATATTTTCCTCTGCCGCTCCATTCCAGCCTCGCAGGGACTTTCCTCGCTGCTGCTCAGCCTCAAGTTTTCCAGAGTCTTTGGGTGGGGGGCAGGAAGGCAGCTTCTTTCCCCTTTCCCTTAATCGCAATCAAGCTGGAGGCCTTTGATGCCGATGGCTTTGGCCAAACAACAGCCTGGCAGTTGCTTTGCCGCTCGTCCGGAGGGAACGGGTGGAAGTTCGGGTGAATCCCGCGCCCCGTTACGGGGATGAAGTCACGGATTAACCAGGGATCCTGCTTTTCCTCTCCCTCTTCCCAGCCGATTACAAGGAGGGCCGCGCCCTCCCTCCTCCGAGATTGCCGCTTTCATTCCTCGTGGTTGTCATCATGTCTGAGGCCGAGCAGCCAGGGAGGGGTGTCTGACGCCCGGGGTGGCAGGAGCAGGTAAAGGCAAAAAATAAACCCGGCACATCCTTTAAACCTCCCTGAGCTCATCAAACCCACACTTCATCAGGCTGCAAGGGCTCGGCTCCCCTTCTCTCACAGTTAATGGAAAGAATAAAAGCATCCTCCTTCCATCCCTCTGTTCTGACACTCCGGAACCAGGTGAGTCGCTCCGTGTGATCCCAGCGCGGGTGAAGCAGAGCGGGGTGGGGAGCTCAGCCTGGCCCCCCCCACCAGCAGTTTTCCAAACCTTTCTGATCCAGTGCCAGCAGGATGAGCCAGGTGCAGGGCCACCCCATCCACAGCTCCTGCCATTTCCAGGTTGCTCCCTGGGGTTTGCAGGGCAGAAGGACGAGCCCCGTGGGGAGGTGGCACCGGCTCTTCTTGCGGCGGGTCAGAGGTTTTGGCTGCTCCAGCTGGAATGGTGACTGCCAGGAGCCCATCCACGCCCTGAGAAGGGGCAGAGAAACAGCACCGAGGGCGGGGAGAGAAGGGACTTGGCCAGTGCAAAGGCACGGCTGCCACGATCCATTTGGCTCCCTGGAAAAACGGCGGCAGCTCCACTGACTCCACTCCCGGGAGCTGAGCGTGGCTGCTGGATTGTCCAGGGTCCATTCCCAGACTTCCAAACCATTCACCCTTCAGAGGGGCGTAACTGGAGCCTGGATCGTGGCGCTGCAGGAGAAGAATGTGTTCAGGGAAATACTCCCAACAGATGCCACGCTCCGCTCCCATTCCCAGTTTGAGCAATCACTGTTCACCCAACACAAACCTTCCCAATTCCCCGGGAAAGCACCGACTCACACCCAAGGAATGAGATGCCAGAGGCCGCAGCAGAGCAGGACAAAGCACTGCAAGGATTTCTCCTGACAGGGAAAAATTCCACATAAGAGCAGACGGCAAAGCTTCCAGCACGTCACGGAGCCACATCCATCCTACTGGACCCACGGTCTGTCCCGGAGCTTCCAGGGAACAAGGCAGGTGCCCACGGAGGAGCCAAGAAGCAGGAGGACTGGAAAGGCCCTGTTTTCGCAAGCTTTACACACCTAGCACCAGAATTCCCGACGCAGGGCTGAGAGGAAGGAAAAGGGAAAGCTGGAATCTGTGAATGTTACAGCGGGGAGTTCTCCAAGGAATAGAGATTTGGGAGGGGGGGGGAGGTGTTTTTTTGTTCCTTT
>NW_020956582.1:15815-19780 GCF_003031625.1 Empidonax traillii
CCTCTCTCCGCAACTTCCGATGTAACTGAACACAAATTTGGTTGTTTGGTTTTTTTGTTGTTTTGTTTTTTTTTTTCTAAATTTTATTGTATTATTGCAATAAATCTTTAACAGTTAATTTTTTTTTTTTTTTAAATTTTATTTTTAAAGTTGTATAACTGTTACTTCTGTGTGGTCTCTTTTTCACTGTGCTGGGGCGAAAGTACACAGGAAATTTCCAGCCTTCGAAGCAATCACAGGGACCGGGCCTGTTACAGTGCAATCAGTGGTACAGCGGTGGAAATAAGCAATACCCATTCTAAAAAAATACTCTTACATAAAATAACTGCATCTCCAGGGGAGCAGGATGGGTTCCTGCACAACACACACACAGACACACACACACACACACATCCCTCTTGTACATGTAAACGGGTAAATCTCTCGTGTGAGCCTGGCTCGGGGTTGCTCATGTGTGCTGGGTGATGGTTTCTGCAGGTGCTGAATTCCTGCTGCATGCAGAGGGAGATGCTCCTCCTTACGAGGTCGTTTCAGGATGCAAGATGTGTCTTTTTGTGGCTGTAGTTATTCAAGTGAAGCAGTGAGTGGAGGGGAAAGGGCTGAGCAGGCTCTGCCCCTGGGACCAGGTGGCCTGGCAGCCCATGGGTTGCAGGCTGCTGAATGATGGAGGACAACCAACCCCTCCCACTCGGTTTTTTGGGATGTATCTGATAGGGGACACTGATGCCCTGTGATTCCTGGCTGCTGCACACTCAGGATTGGGAGCAGCAGCCACCCCACAAGCTGGGGGCAGGTTGTTGCCTCAGTCCCAGCACAGTCAGTCCTGGCCATGGGCAAAGCCAGGCCTGACTCTGAGCTCAGCTCCTGCCTGTGGGATGTTCAGGTCAGCTCTGCTTAAGCAGGGCCAGCAGCAGCAGGTTTTGTCCTCTGCCCACACTGGTTTGTGGCAGGAGAGCAGCCTGATAATGCCCCGAGTCCTGTCCCAACTCCAGGGTTGCCTGGACCAGCCAAAGGCAGGCTGGGAAGAGAAACGCCCCAGGGTGAGGCTTCAGCACCATTCCCACCGGGCAAGAAGTGGGACTCGAGACAGAGATTGGATGTTTCAGTGCAGTTTTGTGCAGGTGTGAGATCCCAGAATGGTTTGGGTTGGAAGAGACCTCACAGACCACCCAACCCCCTGCCGTGGGCAGGGACACCTTCCACCAGCCCAGGTTGCTCCAAACCCTGTCCAAGCTGCCCTTGGACACTTCCAGGGATGCAGGGGCAGCCACAGCTTCTCTGGGTAACCTGTGCCAGGGCCTGCCCACCCTCACAGCCAACAATTTCTTCCTAATATCCCATCTAACCCTGCCCTGTCAGTTTGAAGCCATTCCCCCTTGTGCTGTCACTCCAGGCCCTTGTCCCCAGTCCCTCTCCAGCTCTCCTGAAGCCCCTTTAGGCTCTGGAAGGGGCTCTCAGGTCTCCCTGGATCCTTCTCCAGGCTGAACACCCCCAGCCCTCCCACCCTGCCTCCAGAGCAGAGGGGCTCCACCCTTGGAGCATCTCCGTGGCCCTGATGACAGTTCCAGGGGCTGCCACAGGGGCAGAACCTGCAGGATGTGACCTGAGCTCCACTGCAGCACCTCAGCCCCTCATCCCAGGGAGCAGAGACAGAGCGAAGGGAAAAGCTGCCACAGGAACAGCCGGGATGGAGCAAGAGCTCAAACACAAGTTCGGCCACGGGTGGCTTTTCCTGTGGTGTCCATGCCAGGACAGTCCCAGAGCCTGATGAAAACTGGAAGCTCACAGACAATGGAAATGTTGTTACAACTTCTTCGCAGGCATATCTGGAAATTCAGTCCAGACACTCCAACTGCTCCCAGGCAGGGAAGTCGAGCACATGGTGCAGTCCTTCGTCCTCAGTTCTAAACACTGAACTTTGTAAAACCAACAACTGGGTGGTTGTTTTAACGGACTCATACGAAACAAAAAAGTTCACTGGACCTTGGGTTCTCCCTGAACCATCCATTAAGGAAACAGAAATCTGCACTTTGCTGCTTTTTAAGGGAAAAAATAAGCCTGCAGGCAGCTCAGCATGGCAACACTCAGAACCAACCCACATCTGGATGCAAAAGCTTGTTCTGCAAAACAATTTTTAACAGCAATGCTGTGCGACAGGGGCAGTTCCAGCAAACAGTGCAATAAATGATGCATAAACCAGCTCAGGGGGAGGGCAGGGATGGGGCAGCAAGTTGTCCTGCAGATTTACCTGCTCCAAGGAACAAAACAGCCTAATGATATCATTTTATCCTTGTTTTTCCCCCTTGTTCAACAAAGGTGACCAAAATCTCACCCTCTGTTCCAAAAAAAATTACCTCACTGGCCTCTTATCTAATTACAAAATATTTTCCTCTGCCGCTCCATTCCAGCCTCGCAGGGACTTTCCTCGCTGCTGCTCAGCCTCAAGTTTTCCAGAGTCTTTGGGTGGGGGGCAGGAAGGCAGCTTCTTTCCCCTTTCCCTTAATCACAATCAAGCTGGAGGCCTTTGATGCCGATGGCTTTGGCCAAACAACAGCCTGGCAGTTGCTTTGCCGCTCGTCCGGAGGGAACGGGTGGAAGTTTGGGTGAATCCCGCGCCCCGTTACGGGGATGAAGTCACGGATTAACCAGGGATCCTGCTTTTCCTCTCCCTCTTCCCAGCCGATTACAAGGAGGGCCGCGCCCTCCTCTGAGATTGCCGCTTTCATTCCTCGTGGTTGTCATCATGTCTGAGGCCGAGCAGCCAGGGAGGGGTGTCTGACGCCCGGGGTGGCAGGAGCAGGTAAAGGCAAAAAATAAACCCGGCACATCCTTTAAACCTCCCTGAGCTCATCAAACCCACACTTCATCAGGCTGCAAGGGCTCGGCTCCCCTTCTCTCACAGTTAATGGAAAGAGTAAAAGCATCCTCCTTCCATCCCTCTGTTCTGACACTCCGGAACCAGGTGAGTCGCTCCGTGTGATCCCAGCGCGGGTGAAGCGGAGCGGGGTGGGGAGCTCAGCCTGGCCCCCCACACCAGCAGTTTTCCGAACCTTTCTGATCCGGTGCCAGCAGGATGAGCCAGGTGCAGGGCCACCCCATCCACAGCTCCTGCCATTTCCAGGTTGCTCCCTGGGGTTTGCAGGGCAGAAGGACGAGCCCCTTGGGGAGGTGGCACTGGCTCTTCTTGCGGTGGGTCAGAGGTTTTGGCTGCTCCAGCTGGAATGGTGACTGCCAGGAGCCCATCCACGCCCTGAGAAGGGGCAGAGAAACAGCACCGAGGGTGGGGAGAGAAGGGACTTGGCCAGTGCAAAGGCACGGCCGCCACGATCCGTTTGGCTCCCTGGAAAAATGGCAGCAGCTCCACTGACTCCACTCCCGGGAGCTGAGCGTGGCTGCTGGATTGTCCAGGGTCCATTCCCAGACTTCCAAACCATTCACCCTTCAGAGGGGCGTAACTGGAGCCTGGATCGTGGCGCTGCAGGAGAAGAAGTGTTCAGGGAAATACTCCCAACAGATGCCACGCTCCGCTCCCATTCCCAGTTTGAGCAATCACTGTTCACCCAACACAAACCTTCCCAATTCCCCAGGAAAGCACCGACTCACACCCAAGGAATGAGATGCCAGAGCAGGACAAAGCACTGCAAGGATTTCTCCTGACAGGGAAAAATTCCACATAAGAGCAGACGGCAAAGCTTCCAGCACGTCACGGAGCCACATCCATCCTACTGGACCCACGGTCTGTCCCGGAGCTTCCAGGGAACAAGGCAGGTGCCCATGGAGGAGCCAAGAAGCAGGAGGACTGGAAAGGCCCTGTTTTCGCAAGCTTTACACACCTAGCACCAGAATTCCCGACGCAGGGCTGAGAGGAAGGAAAAGGGAAAGCTGGAATCTGTGAATGTTACAGCGGGGAGTTCTCCAAGGAATAGAGATTTGGGAGGGGGGGGGAGGTGTTTTTTTGTTCCTTT
>NW_020956582.1:19982-47530 GCF_003031625.1 Empidonax traillii
AGAAGCAGGAGGACTGGAAAGGCCCTGTTTTCGCAAGCTTTACACACCTAGCACCAGAATTCCCGACGCAGGGCTGAGAGGAAGGAAAAGGGAAAGCTGGAATCTGTGAATGTTACAGCGGGGAGTTCTCCAAGGAATAGAGATTTGGGAGGGGGGGGGAGGTGTTTTTTTGTTCCTTTGTTAGTAGGACAGGTTTGCTCTAGAGGAAGCTCACTGCACGTCTCAACTACAGCACAGCACCAAGTTTCTGCCAGGGGTTTTACAGCATTTTTATTATTTCGGGGCAAAAGTCTTACAAGAGAAAGTCTGGTAAGGCAGATCTAGAATGCACGTTTTATTTATGTAAAAAAAAAAAAAAATCAAAAAAAAAACCAAAATCCAGACAACATGGGTAAGGTAGACAAGAACTTTTTTTTTTTTTAATATTCTGACTATACAATAATATTTCTCTCTCTTTTTTTTTTTTTTTTTTTTTTTTTTTTTTTTTTTTTTTTTTTTTTTTTTTTTTTTTTTTTTTTTTTTTTTTTTTAAATCCACTGCCACGCTACTATAATGGGTCTGGTTCTATAGTCTAAGTTTCAGGTTGTCCAGTTTAGTTGTCTGCAGCTTCTTTAAACAAGTTGACCTTTACCTATTTAGAGTTTCTTCTCAGAAACATTCATATATTATGCGGAATATACAGATTTTTTGAAACGAGACACTTAAAAACACACACACCTATAGCCGCAACACTGGGATAGCTGCATTGTAGGGGGTTACCTTGTTCAGCCAGCTGTAGACTCTGTATGTACAATTAGGGTTTTTTTTTTTTATAGTGTTATTTACAGAGATGGACTAAAAGCTCTCTTTAATCTAAAAGGTAAAGGCTCTTGTGTTCGAGTATGTGCAGTTTCATAGCCCTGTGGAAAAAAAAAACCAAAAAAACAAACAAAAAAAAAATAACCACGACAATTATATACACTGTAAACAGCACAAGGCATGAGAATCTCCTCCTACCCCAAACAATCTCGCAGGAAAAAAGGGTATGTGCACTTAATATTCCTCTTCCACCTCGGCTCCCGCCCCTCTGGTCTTCTTGTGGATGGCGCGGTTAAAGCTGTGGCAGGCGGGGACCCAGTGATTGTCGTGGAGACCCAGCTTGCAGCCCGGGATGCCCTTCTGGGACCGGTGGCAGCACATCCAGTAGCCGGGCCCGTAGGGCAGGGCCTGGCAGTAGGGCTTGGGGTGCCACCGGCACAGGGACACGTCCCCCTTCACGTACTTCTTCTTGCACTGCTTGCAGGGGTCCTCGCGGTACCGCGGGTCCCGCACCCAGCGCGAGTCCGCCGGCCGGATGTTGTAGTACTCGATGATGAACTTGAAGTAGTAGCAAGTGCATTTCAGGGCCACCAGGCTCCTGGTGGGGAGCAGCCCAAAGATCTTGACGATGATGTGGTGGGGCAGGAAGGCCATGTACTGCTGAGGCTCCAGGAGCTGCTGGATTTTAAACCTGGTCTCCAGAAAGTCATGCGAGACCTGCCTTTTCAGGCAGGAAGCGTCAAGTACTTGCAAAGCCCCTTCTGTGGGAGGGACAGAGGGGGCCGATGGCTCTGTAGGGACGCTGCTCCTGACACACGGCCTGCCGGACGCCAAAGCATCCTCCTCCTCGTTCCGGGCTGCTTCTCCTGCCTTCTCTTGGGTACTTTCCCGCGGTGGCTGTTGATCCTGAGCAGCAGGCTGCTCGTCCTGGAGGAAAAACAGCCGCCCCGGGAGCGAATCCTCACTGGAGCTGGAGAGCTTCTCTTTCCTGCACCCTTTCTCGGTCTTGGTGACGGATATACTGATGCACAAGGGCTCCTTCCTCGCAGGGTGCAGGCTCTGCTTTGGGAAAACCACAGGCTCCTTCGACGTACAATCAACGGTCGCGTCCTTGCTCGGCAAGGGATCGGGCGGCAGCCTGGCAGCAGCAGCTGGACACGAGGACAGCAGAGCTCCGGGGGGCTCAATCCGTGTCTCAGTGTCGCTCCTGCCGGCTGCCATCGCCAGCACCGCGTGAGCAAGTCCCGAGTTCACATTCCCCATCCGGGTATCCAGCCCCGAAGGAAAAGGCCGCCGAGCGGAGGCGCCGCCGTCCCACAGCTCGGCGTCACCCAGAGCACCACAACGACCCCCGTATCCCGCCTCTGCCACCCCCGCCTCCCCCAGGCCATCCCCCTGAGCCAGAACCCCCAGCACCCCCTTCCCCGCCTCTCCCTCGGGCTGGGTGCCGTTGGCCAGGAGCACCCTCCCGACGTTCCTGCGGAAGCTGTTGTTCCGGGAGAGGCTCCCGGCCTCCCGCTCGCTCTGGCGCCTCAGGCACTCCGACTCCAGCTTGGCCACCATGTCCAGCACGCGCACGGGCTCGCCCTGCTGCTCGCCGGGGCCCCTCTCCGCCTGCGCCTCGCACGCCCCGGCCGAGGAGAAAGGGTCGGAGGCGGGAAGGGCCCCCTTGGGCTGAGCGCTCGGCCTCGTGGCGGGAGCAGCCGTGCAGGTTTTAGCACAGTCCACCAGCAGAGCGCTGGCTCGCTGCTCCAGGAAAGCCACCATCTCTATCACCGACAAGGACCGGCCCGGGAACGCCCCCTCTCCGCTGTCATTCCCGTAGTGCACCGAGCAGTGCTCGATGCCGCAGGCGAAAGGCTCGGGCTGGGAGCACCTGGAGTTGGCCTCCCTCATCCTCTCCAGTTGGATCTTGGCTTTTTTGAGGTCCACCGATTTTTTCCTGCGCTTGGCCGTCCTCCCGTCGATGTCCCACGTGCTCTTGATTTTCATGGAGCCCACCCGGCTGCTGCTGCTGCTGCTGCTCTGCTGGGCGGCGAAGAACGCGATTTTCTCCTTCGTGTTGCCGGGTTTCACCACGGCCCAGACATCCAGAGGCCCTTCCCCTTCCTCTCCCTGGTGGATCGTCGCAGACAGGGCGTTCTTCTTTTCCCTGGCACTGGGACCATCCGCTGGACCCTTCCCGTTCATATTGCACATAGTATTTGGATAAATAATCCCCAGAAGCTTTTGAGATGGAGTCACGAGGGAGGGTTTGGGGAAAACGCTCAGTTTGGTGCAGGTGGTGTATTTTTCTCCTTGTGCTGATCCCTGGTGGCCTCGCAGGGAGTCCTGGCTTATTTCTGGGGATCGCTCTTTCTTCTGTAACTTGAGATATGGCTTTAAGTGCATACCAGAGACCCTGGAAAAACAGAAAGGGGAGAAGTTACAGTCGCAAAATATTCCTGTCTGGGAATTAGAGAAGGTGATCCAGGGTAGGCACCATCCCACGCCTCAAGAAGAACCACACGAGAAAGAAAAATGCAGCAACCAAATCTCCAATATCCAATTGGAGAACTTCCTGCAGTAGGAGAGAACTTCCCATTAGATAAACCTGTTTCAAGGAGAAATCCTGGAGTTTATCAGTTGTGAAAACATAGCCAGTGGTTCATTTTAGAGCCACCCTTCTGCTCATTCATTCCTTAATCCAGTTGTAAGGTATCATGTGGTTTATCTGGACATCTGCTATCAGACATATTCCTTTCAGGAGATAAAAGTACAGTTAAAAGGGAAATTAGCAAGTGTAATTACATTCATCAGAGATCCCAGTGGGTATCTAAATTCCTAATATCACCCAAAATCACAGAATGGTTTGGGCTGGACCTTAAAAACCACCTTGTTTCACCCCCCCTGCCATGGGCAGGGACACCCCCCACTAGACCAAGTTGCTGCAAGGTCTGTCCAGCCTGGCTGTGAGCACTTCCAGGGATGGGGCAGCTTCTCTGGGCAATGAAACTTACCCTTTAGAATACTGATCATGGCAAATTTGGTGACTTTCTCATAAGGGTCCTTACATTATACATCAGAACACCCCCCCCAAAAGCGAGAGAAGCATCACGTACAGCTGAAGTGACCCACTCTCAAGGACGTGTTTTCATGGTTAGGAGCTTAAGAAGAGCTGTGAGGGACGACTTGGATGCTGCTGACACTGCAGCAGCAGCACTCCTGCAGCACTCAGCTCCTCTGTTCTGTCACACCTTCCCAGTCACCTTCCATTCAGGGCTCAGAGCCTGGGGCGCTGCCCACACAGGGTGCAATCATCAGGAGACTCCAGGCTCTTCTCCCCAGGAGCATCACAGAAGCACATTACAGAACTAACTATAGATTATGTTTCCATGGTAATCTTTGAATTGTTACACTCAGAGGCCTCCTTACACTTTGAAATGGGGATAATCTGTGCTTGCACGTTGAGGGAGCAGCAGGTTCAATGCCACATCCCTCAGGAGCCGATACGGACACATTCAGGCACCGAACGCGTTTCCCTGGAGAGCCACCACCAAGACACTTGCTCAAGTATTGCACTTGTAGCCTAAAAGCAGCTCTTAATTAAAAACCTCAAGGCACAACATCTACAAAGTCTGACAAATTTATAGCTGGCGCTGCCCAAGCGGAGGAAGCCTCCAGCACCAGGAGCAGCCACGCTGCTTAACCATTGCTTTTCCCTGGATATTTCCTTCTGGCCCCAGTGATGAGAAGTGAGGGGCAGGCACAGGGGGCCTGGAGGGAGGTACATCAAGAGGAAGGACTTAGTTCAGCTTTCTATGCCCCTTTAGTCCATGCAGTGCTTTGAAGGCCAGGAAGCAGACTCTGGAAAGGATGATGCTATCTGTGTTCCTTCCCTCGGGATTTTATAGGGAAACCATCGCCTCGTTCTTGCGACCAGACAGCGCCAAAACCATCTGCACCTCACCTACAGACTGTAGGGGGGAAGAGATCTCAGTGCTGCAGCTACACCTACCCAGTTCCTGGGTTAATTCTCTCCCTGTGCCTTCCTGCGTGCTAATTCCAGCTCGTTGGAATTGGGTCACCTCCCAATTTAGTCTCCTCTGCAAAGCGCGACTGAGCTATTTTGTTTGCCTCTCCAGTTGGATGCTAGAAGCTGAAATAACCTCATAAAAATAGAACTTCGGGGTGCTGAAACAGATGCATGAAGAGAAGACGGGAGATCAAGGCTGCTGGAGTTTGCTCCGGCCTCGTTTTCCGCAGGGTCTGGCTCGTCTCGGCTGTGCTTTAGTGAAGCGGGGTCAGGCCCCCGATGTGCCCTGATGCCAAAGCCCGGCCCAGAAGAGCAGCAAGTGAAACACTGCAGCAAAAAGCTGCTCAGAGAACAGTGCCTGCAGTCCTCCCTTCCCTTCCAGAAGGACATTCTGGAGCTGTGCTTCCCGGATTAGAGGGAGAGAGAGAGAGAGAGAGAAAAAAAAAGCTCTGGTGGCCGCCCGCCACCGTACCCTGGGGAGAAGAGGTGCACGCAATTAAATACACGATTTGCATGCTGAAATCTCCTGAGCCAGGAGCAGGAGATCAAATTTCATTCATGGGTTTTCGTGCCAAGGTGTTTGAAAAATGAGCTGAGCTGGTTCATAAAAGGCTTTCTCCGAGCAGTTTTCAGGAATCCGGGAGGGACAATCGGCTCAACACCCTTCATTAAGAGAAGCTGCGAGTGAAGGTGAGACCAGGCATTGTAAGAATGGAAACAGGACCAAACTGGTTACCCCAACAGGCTCAGGGGGACACGTTTAGCCAGCAAAGTTGGTTCAGCTGCTCCCAGCTATTTCTGGTCTATGGAGAAAGACAAAGGGTAGAGTTCTGCCTCACCTATTACAGATTTCTTGTTTAAGGTTGTATTTCCTCCTGTGTTTCAGTTAGTCCCCGGCTCAGCCAACAATACCATTTAAGGTTGAAAAGTTAGAATTTACATAACAAAATTATGCCTTACTCAGAAGTTTTACTGCCAGAATAATTGCCTCATTTGAATTCAGCACTCGGCTCATCGCACATGTTTTAATGGGTCTGGATTTAAAAGAAAATCTTCATCTAATAACTTCAGACAGCTATAAAGAACACTGCAAAATTCCACCTGACCAGCTGTCACCTGCCTCACAGTTTTCCAGCGGCAGGGAAGAGAAGTTCCATTTTAAAAGGGATCTTAGCAATGGACTTTACCTGAAAGTGTCTCTCGGAAAAAAACAACGAGCCCCCACCTCACACGCGCTTTGCTGTGGGTATTAAGAACGAACTTTTAGGCAAACACAGCTTCTTCCCTGCACGTCAGCAGCACATCTCATCTCCAGCTCCTAGAATTAGAACAAGCCTTCCCAGCAGAAACTGCTTTGAAGACGAACCAGAGCCCAGTCCCCACCCACAGACTCCCCTATTTCTGCAGCGTCTCGGTGCTGGCAAGTGGAGAACTTGTGGCAGCTGCAGGTAAGCTTTTAAATATTTAAAACCACCAAAAATCGTTGCTAAAAGGTGAAGTCACTGACAATTCCCTACGAAACTTAATTCCAGAATAATTCTGTTTGCTTTCCTCCCTCCACCCTCTAAGTTATCAAGCTTTCTAATTTTATCTTTAGAGACGACGACTCCTCAGAAGTCCACAGAGCAAACATGAAAAGGTTTTTCCAATCCCAAACGTGCGGTTTTAAGTTGCTGATAAAGAGAGAATTCTGCCAGGGAACGATCAGCACTGAAACAACGAGCAGTGCTGCCTTCATGCTGTTATTCCATCCTTTAGGCTGATGAAGTAAAGGGGCCAGTTTTTCTATTTCTAATCAGCCATGTCTGAAAAACAGGATACTCGCCCTGCTGGAATGACACTGCTGTTTTCCTAAGTCGTAACTGCAGCTTGTTTCCACTGTAGTTTTATCAAGTTAGTTACTCCACGTCGTTGATACAGAAATATATTCCTTTATAAGAGCACAAAAACACACACCCACTCCCCCTCTCCTCTCCCCACTGAAGGGAAGGCCCAAAACCCACTTGTGGACTCCCAATCCTTGGAAATTTCCAAGGCTAAGCTGGATAAGTCTTGGAGCACCCTGGTCTAGTAGAAGGTGTTCCCCTGCCCATGGCAGAAGGGTTGGAATGAGATGGTCTCTGAGGTCTCTTCCAAGCCAAATCATTCCATGATTCTTACTTGCCAAGCTGGCCAGAATTTTCCTGCATCCTTTTGTACTCATATACGTTCTAAAATCACAGCAGCCTAAAAAAATAATATATTTGCTTTAGTGGAAACTCCAAAAGTTGGAAGGGAAAACTGGTTAAAAAAAAAAAGGGCTCAGTTTTTACAACTCCTTTGTGAGGTCCACAGAGAACCTCAATGCCTCTCACTGCTCCCAGGTCAGGGACAGTCATGATGCCCTTGTGAAGCCAAAAGCAGGAAAAACAACAACAACAACAAAAAAAGTACAATATTCTCCAATAGCATATTCACACTGAGAGTTTTCTGGGCAAAGCACCCACCGGAAGGTTCTGTTAAGGCGAAAATTTCCATCCAAACCCCCAAGTTTCCTGTGGATTTCTTCTGGTAAACACCCCAACTGCAGCCAGCGAGAGCTCCTCGCGTTGCTGACTGCACACCCAGTGCCAACTACAACTCTGAAAAAAACCCTCAGGACACACTAACACAAGGCAGAAGAAGCCAAAAAAAAAAAAAAAAAAAAAAAAAAAAAAAAAAAAAAAAAAAAAAAAAAAAGGAGTTTAAAAAAAAATCAACAAAAAAACCCCACACCAAGCATAACCTCTGGCAAGGTTTTTCTCTCCTCCCTGGCATCCCAGTTCTCTGTCCACAGAGCTCAGCTCCTCTGCAAAGGACACTGACAATTAGCAAGGACCCAGCGCTGAATGTGAGTTAACCATGGTCAACCACTTGTTATTTCTGGAAGGGCTTGGTGGGTCCTTTGGGCTCGATCTGCAGTACCATTTCCATCCCCTTTGCACCGCCAGGGCAAGGCAGAGCAGACAGAGAGCTGCTTCAAAGGCATTCCACGGATTCTGCCGGGGCGGGAAAGTCCCGGCCGGCCAAGCAGCCGGGATGGAAGAGGCTCTGCTGCTCACTGGAGCTTGTTCTGGCACGTGGCAATTGTCCAAGCTGGGAGAAGGGCGGGTTGGGAAGCACGACGCTCCGGAGCTGGGGCGGGTTCCACTCCGGCAGCTGTGGAGGCATTTGATTTCTAGAAAACCCACTCCCTCAGAGCAGCAGCTGCTCCAGACCCACCTCCCCTCCCAGCGCCTGCAAAAACGCCTCTTGCATCCTCTCAGAGAGCCAGCAGGGATTATTATGGGATGGGAAGGCAAACAGAAGGTATCTGGCTGCTGCGGGAGAGCTCTCTGTCCAAGTGGCCAGCCCGAGGGAAGCAAGAGCAAGCCAAAAACGTGGGGCAGAGCTGGCCCCAAAGAGCTGAGGAACTAAATGCAAAGCAAACACCCAGCACTGACTGTTCACCCATATCAGGTGTTCAAATAACCTGACTCTGGGGGAGACAACACCCAGAAGTATCTGCACACAGGCATGAAAGTCCATCATCCTCCCCACGCTGGGGTTTCGGGTGACACAACACACACCCAAAGCCCAACACACACCACTCCAGTTCGAGGGCTCCCACCCACTGATGTTTTGGACACATTTTACACTAAACGCACACACACACACCCTTCAACCTAAAGCACAGCCAACTTGGCTATTTTTACTAAATTTTACACAGGGAGAAGTGCCGCTGCTTTGCCAGGCTTTTGTATAAAAGCACTCACCGTGAAGCCAGTGACGTAGGGGCAGTTCTTTGTTGGGCCTCAGGAACCTCAAACCCCTGCTCCCTGCTTTCCCAACCACACTAGGGACGACACAGGGGTGACACAAAGCAGAAGGGAACAAAATGAACTGACAGATTTGGGGTTCAAGTTTATAAGCTGCTCCAGAAATGTGTAGCTCAGAGATGACGGGATGGCACACGTGCCTGTGGTGGAACAGGTCGAGATGAGGGGAAATCACGGAAGGACAGTAAGAAAAAAAACTCCAAAACTGGTGGTTTTATAGATCTTCTGCTTAAAACCGCCCAGAGCAGCACAGATAGGTGATATGCTTCCTTCTGGAAGTCTTTTACCCCTCTTTACTTTAACGTTTGTTTTCTGATTTAATTAACTGCAACAGGACCAAGACCTTTCTTCACATCACAGCACAACATACATTTCTACAAACAACTAACGAACCAACACAAAGGGATGCTATTTATAGCCTTCATTTTGGTGCATGTGTAATGAGAACACATGAAAGGTTGCAGAAATTAACCTTGGACCACACGATCAGTCGGAGAACTCGGCGTTCAAAAGAAAGAATAAGCGAAAGTGGATCTGAAGGCAAGTCATAAGGTTGCTCTTTTGAAACTCAAGGCTGAAAAGAGGCTGGTTCATGGATGTTCAAAGATGTGGTGCAGAGCATTTCACTGCAGGCAGATTTCTCCAGGAGCCAAAAGGTGTTTTCATTACTAAGAACACATCCCAAACGAGAACTGAAGAAAGTCCAACTGGATGTGATCCTCTTTTGTGAAGGACACAAGAAACAGATGCAGGTTGCAGGTTTCAAGTCACATCACTTAGAAACTCATGTATCTTGAAGCTCAAAAGGTCTAGGGATAAACATGAGAAGTGGTTGCAGCATTAAGTCACTGCAGAGGTATTTAAAAACAAGCAACAGTGAAAGGTTCCTCAGTTTGTGAGAAAGGACTGAGAGAGAAACAAGGCTGCAAGCAAGGGCAGGGCAGAGATCAGGAGTGCTCCAAGTGCTCCACAAAATACCAAAATTGACTTTGCAGCATTTTTAAAGAGGGGTGGTAACTGCGATCGTGAGGGCAAAAGCCCAGGCGTGAATCTGAAACAAGAACATTGGCAGGGGGAGGATTAAAGAGCTTCATAAAAATCGTGAGGATTGGCTCATCTCGGTTTCAGAATCCAAAACAGATAGGCTCACGCACTGCAGGCCAAGAAACAGGATTTATAAACCTCTTGAAAGGCAACAATGGGAGATAATAAACATGTGGCACATTGGAGGGGGCACTGCAGGGGAGAAAGAGAAGGGAGAATGATTGCAGCCTCTCCAGGGCTGGTATTCTGCCTCCAATAGAAAGGTGCTTTGCAAGCAAAGAGGATTAATGTGACACAGAGAACAAGGGGGAAGAGGGAATACTTCAAAATGCCAGACTAACCTCAAGGTTTTTAAAAAAAAAAAAAAAAGTGATCTTTTTAAGCAAATCTACTATATCTTACTCACACGGTCTTCAGAGAGCACAAAGAGATTTACTGGTGAAGACAGATTGGCAGAGGAGTGGGAAAACAGACAAAGGAGCTGGCTTAGCAGCAGACAGCCCCAGGTGATGCTGAATAAGAAAATACCAGCTTGGAAACCAAAGGCATGCCTCAAGAATCAGCCTGGGGAAGATCTGATTCTGTTAGGAATGACCTCAGCACAAATACTGCACCCCCAGAACTGGAGGCAGCTCCAAAGCAGCAGAGACACAAAGCTCCAAGTAGCAGAAACTGAGGAGGGTTTTGAAACACAGGCAGTGATGCACCAGCGAGAGGAACACCAAGGAGTTCTGGAAGTAGCTAAGGTGAATTGGCCACCACAGAACACTGTGACACGTTTGAGGCAGCAGCAAGAAAACCCTCCAGCCAGCTCTGCCCTGCAGCAGACAATTTTAGCCAGGACTGAGATATATCCACACTGTGGACAACAACAGTCGTTACTCAAGAAGCTACTTGAGAAAAACTTGGGTCATTCAGCACCACAAAACCACAGGTGAGGGTCACAACCCCATCTTACAGAATGGAGCCAGAGAGGTGAACCACTGAAAATAAGAAGTGGGAAGAAAAGCAGAAGGAAAATAAAGGAACAGAAAGTCAAATAAGCATGTAAACTGTCATGAATGTTTAGTCTGGGAATCAAAAGGAGGTTCCTAATTGCACAGCTAGATCTGTCATCTTCAGTAATGGCTTAATCTGCTGGAGGAGAGAAGAAGAGATGTAAGAAAAGATGTAAATGCTTTTAGGCTAGACTAAGTTCACAAAAGGGATTATGAGATACTGCTTGGGAAAGCAAAGAGCTGGGTGACCCAGGAAGTCTTTTCCAGCACTAAATTACCATGAGACTAACATAGCAAGTATATGCTGTCTACACAACCACAAAGAACAAAGGTTAAAAGTTTGCTTTAAACCCACACAGCTTTTTGGAAACCGAAAAGCTGGCGCTCTTCCGCCAGACTGAGGAAGTTTGGGAGCCTTGCTTTCAGAAAAAGAGAAGGGAAAAAAAAAAGAAGATACATATATTTTGAAGTAGCCTGAACTCAAACAAACCGGCGTGTTCCTGCATTTGCATAAGGACAAGTTGTTCTGCACGGTGTTCCTATAACGAGACACACTGAGAGGCGTTCACTTAATTGTCACATAAGCACAAGTGTTTGAAACCAATCGTGCATTTCTTCTTAATAAGAGACACAGGAGAGTGAGCAATGCAAAAATCTGAGCTTAAACTAATCTAATTACTTACTCCATAGTAAGGCAAACCGCAACAATGACTGCCAGCGTTTCCACTTGCTCTAAGCTGACTGCATGTTCCAAAGCCTCCTCTGACGAGCCACTCGCCAATTAAGTTTCACTTCAAAGTCGTGTTCCCAAACTAATTTACAGCTGTTGCTAAAAAAACCCAAGGATTTCTCCGAGCACCCCGCCAGCTGTAGGGAATCTGCAGTTGTCATTATCAAATAAAAATGTCAAAAGAACATTTCTGCCCCCCGGGCCATTACGGCGTCTCCCTGAAACGCCATCCGAAAGGAAGAATTCAGAGTGAGCAGTTGAGTGACAAGACAATAAGAGAGCGAGCAGAGGGCTCAGTCAGTGCTGAGCAGGCAGGCCCAGTCTGTTCGTACCGTTTGACTTGGTGGAAGGTGGAGGATGTGGAGTTCAGCGGTTCCCTGTGGAGGCCAGCTCTGCAGGAACTCTTCATGGTAACTACCTCTCCAGCTAAGGCACGCCGTCACAGCCAGTCCATCCTGGGTCACACCCCAGGCTCGCCCATCAGCTCTCCTTGCCCCACACAGAGCTTCACTGTGTCTCTGCCACCTAAAAACTGAACAAACATGAGAAGGTCAGGTTCAAGCGCAGCAGCAACCGAAGCACAGATGATCCAGACATGAGACAAAAAAAAAAAAATATATATATATATATATATACACATATGTGCATGCACAGATACAAAATACATATATTTATATATATAAAAGAACTTATCATCATGCCATTATTGCAGCTGGAGTTTCTGAACACCATTAAGCACAGATTAACACAACAGCCTCCCTGCACACACAACATATTTTCCACCTTATGTACAACACGGCTACCTTGTTACCTCCCACGGAACACCTCCTCTCCAGAGCTCCTTGTGAACAGGACACACGAGAGATCCTTCTGCTCCTTAGCTCTGCACCAGGCTTTGGGGGGGAAATGGGCTGCTGGCTGTAGGATTCGAGGCTGCCAGGAGTTACGTTAGCGTTCTAATCGAAATAACGTGGTGGATCTCGCAGAGGACAGAAAACACGTCACCACGCAGCCTGTGGAAACTGCCCTGTCTTTGCATCACGTGCTGATAAGGCAGATTACACCCAGAGCAACGCTGCTCTGCGGTATCTCTTGTTCTCACTGCCTTCTACACCTTGGCCTTGGAGCAGATACTCTCTCACCGGCGCCTTAACGGACTCAGATGGCGAAAGAACAACAACCTTTGAGCTGGAACGTTAAAGGCAAGAGTGACACAGCAAAAGAGCCCTGGAAAACCTCAAATGCTCCAGCCTGAGTTGCCAGCAGATTGTTTTAGAGCCCGTTTGCTTCCTGTCTAGAGGGACCACGCTCGGTGATGCCGTAAATAAAGGGATGCCATTTGAGGGTGCTAAACACAGAGCTGTGTCCCCAGGGGATCTGTGATTTAGTGCAGCAGGTTGTTCTCTCCTTTCCAGCAGCCTTGCCCAGTGTTCCTGCTGCTGCTGCCCCGCTCCTGCTTTTGCAGGAGATGGAGCCTCTCACGTCAATCAACAGCTCCCACACAGGAGAGCCCCAACCCACACACCGAGCAGTGCTTGACCAGTGTGGTTACAGCTCGGTGCTCCCACTGAACGCTCCTGGCCTGCAAAAGCTGCTCTTGGTGGCCACACTTGCTGAGAAAACCACTGAGAAGGATGGATTTTCCAGGCAGGGAAAAAGCAGAAGCCGGTTTAGACCCATCTGGCTTGACTGTCTGCTACGGCAACTCCACGATTCGTCTGCTGATGGTGATGGAGAGGTTAATCATTTGCCTACATTTGAGTAGCAGGAGCCTAAAATAATATATAAAATATTATATAAACACATTCCAGCCCTCGTGGAGAAATCTCTGCTGAGTTCTACACAAGGCTGAGAAACGTGTCGGGTGGAGAAGACGGAGGCATTGCACTGGCAGAGCAGGGGGGGTGAGAGCACGTCCTCAGCTCCAGGAATTCAGGAATAATACCAGGAGCCAGCCTGCCACGATGAGCAGGAATTGAAGCTCTGTAGTTAAACACCACTTTCATTCGACTACCCAGAGCCTGGAACAAGGACCCACCCCTAGGAGTGAAACCTAGGCACAAAAAATCAGCTGTTTCTGGTGTTTGGGGGGATGTAAAATACATATTCACAAACAGTAATTCACAGAGGGGGGTAAAAAAAAAGAAAAAAAAGCATGTGCCTGGTGCTTTGGGAAAATCAAAATTAAACACAAAATTGTTACTTTCCCATGAACCATCAGTAAAGAGGCACTGAAATCCTGACTTTTCTCCAAGCTTTTGTCTGGCTTTCCTTCTGGCTTTACTGACACCAGCATTTCAGACTCAGCAGGAGCTGTGTCACAAAAAAACATGATTATATCCACACCCAAATAAACGCAACCACACCATTTCAAGAATGCCACTCACTTTTTCAATAGCTACAACTCCCTCCCATGTATCCCTAGTTAGAAATACCACACGATTTGTGCCAGTCCTACTCCTTTGGAGATCAGCTCAGAAGTAAAAGATAAAAGCCAGACCAAAAAAAAAAATGAAACCCAAAAGGTATCTGGCTTGCAGTGAAGAGCTTGAGAAGCAAAACCATGAGAAGAAGGGGATTCAGGTCAGGAGCAGCCACAGCCCTGGATCCAAGCATATAGGAATCATATAGTGGGATATCATGTTTAGGAAGGGACCAGCACCTACCAGAGGGAAGTAAAAGCTGGCAAAATAGACACAGCCAAGTTCAGATGGGCACTGCAGCCCAGCTCCAACCACAGCTCCACACAAAGCATGCTTTTTCCCTTCCTCTATAGCTGCTGGGCCATAGAAAAGAGCTGAAATGGACTATTAATGCCAGCGGGCTCCTGACAAATTCCTACTGTGTGAGGAGTAAAAAGCTGTGCTTGTGAATTAAAAAAAAAAAAAAAAAAAAAAAAGGGGGGGAAAAAAAAGAAGGAAAAGGAAAAAGAAAAAAAAAAATCAGCATCCAAGCTAGCAAAGATACTTACTGCCTTTTAACTACCACTGTTTCTGCACCAAGGCTGCTCTTTAGCAGTAGGTGCTTCAGCCGCTTTGCTGGTTTTGCCCAGAGGAAAAAAAACTGCAATACAGATGCACGGAGAAACAAAACAGGAGAGGAAGTTAAAAAACATAATGGTGCTGTTCTCCCTTTCTGAAGCCACCCCCCCAACATATGCCTCGGTGCACAAGATGTGGGAAGGACTGGGATTTTGGCAGCAGTGAGAGCATCACATCCCTCCCAGCCTTGGACGGCACTTCGGTCCCCCAGAATTCCACGCCTTATCATCAGGTTTGAACGGTGCTGCAGCTCAGGAAAACAAGTGTATGAACTCAGCCAGAGTGCATGAAGGAAGGGGAGGGGGGGTCAAGGTCTCCTCCTCTGTGCAGCAATTTGCTGGAGCCTTTGATATTTTGAACTACAACAAGTGTGTTTTAGCTGTGGCAACAGTAACTGCTCAACAAAGGAGTTCGAGGGGTGGGCACATCCTCTCAGAAAATTTACTTTCTGGAAAGGAGGCCGCGGCCTCAGGGCTGGATCCGAGCGGCAGCCACCCTGCTGGTAAAAAACACGTGTAAAAAAAAAAAACACATTTGAGCCACCCCACCTCCACACAAGGGCAAGGCTCAGGGTGCTCCGCAGGGACGGATCAGCAGCACGGCCAGGACGCAGGAGAAAGCAGCTGCAAGAGCTTCAGAGGGGAACTCAGAGGAGTTAGTACCAAAAAACAGACATTAGGATGGTGAAAAAAAAAAAAAACAAAAAAACAACCAAACCCACAGTGCTGAGGCTTTCTTATAAAGATGTGGGGGTTTGTTCTCTTGCAAGAACCAAGTTCCAAGATTTGTCTCTAAAACTGTATTTCACCAGACAGGCAGTTCTGCCATTTCCCAGCCTGGTCATCCTTCCCTCCCTCCCTCTCAAACACATGTAACAGCACTAGAATCTCCTAAGCAAGAAGCTTTGGCAGAAAGCTTTTCCTCATCCCAATATTCCCACTGGGAATGATCCACAGCAGCTCCCAGACTAGGCTGGACAGCAAGATGACACACCAAATCCTCATACTCAGCCTCTTAGACATCTACAGGAACACAAGCCTTCCTTTAAAACCATCCTTCAGGTAATATCTTCCTATTTAAAACACCTTTAAGAACTGCCTTATGACACTAAAGGAGCCACCACAGACATAATTTGCCTTGTGTGCTCAGCTTCCCCACCGTTTGACGGTCAGAAAGGATAAAGTTGCACAGATCTGATGTTACTTCATTAATTCAGGATCTGCATGGCAAAATCAAATCCAGTTTTGTACTCTAACAAGATAACTCTGATGTTATCTAATCTAAAAAGCTGCCACAGAGGCTCCAGCTGGAATAAATATGGGGGAGTTTCCCGTGTCCACTCACACACCAAAATCAGCTGATACCTCTTCTTCCAGGCACCAGGAACCAGAGCTGGTAAAGCAAGACCTGTGACCATTGCCTTGGCTCATTTCCCCACCAAATTTACTCCAGCCTTTCCCTCTCTCCCATCCATACTCTGTACCCTGGATCACACCAGGCAGAGCAGTTCCTGAACTGGAATCTGAAGATTCCCACATAAGGGGAATCAGTGGAGGCCACAAAGGTGATTTGGGGTCTGGAGCACCTCTCTTACGAGGACAAGACTGCAAGAGCTGGGCTTGTTTAGTCTGGAGAAGACTGAGAGGGGACCTCATCGATGCACATAAATATCTCAAAGGTGAGGGTCAACAGGATGGGGCCAAACTCTTTTCATTGGTTCCCAGCAACATAAACTAAAACACAAAAAGTTCCACCCCAACATGAGGAAGAACTTCTCTACACTGAGGGTGGCAGAGCCCTGGAACAGGCTCTGCCCAGGGAGGCCATGGATTTCCCCTCTCTGGAGACATCCAAAACCCACCTGGACACATTCCTGTGTCACCTGCTCCAGGTGACCCTGCCTTGGCAGGGGATGTTGGACTGGATGATCTCCAGAGGTCCCTTCCAACCCCAACTATTCTATGATTCTGTGATTCTGTTGTAAATTTGAGCTCAGGCATCCATGTCAGCAGGGAGCACACGGCTGTTCCAGTCACTGTAATTCCTGCCATGCTGAGTCTCATCCCTCTTCTCCTCCCAGCTCATTCGCACCTTTCCCCTTATCAGCACTGGTTTCCCACTTGATTTCTCACCTGAATCAGCTCAGGGAGCTGAACTAGGAGAGAACTAACCCAGAATTGTCAGCTCCCTGACCCACTTACCCCCAGGACCTGGCAGGAACTCACAGAGCCCGGCAGGACGAAGTTCTCAGCAACTCAGCCTGGACTCAGCCAGCTCTGATCCACACCTGGAACTGAGCTGGAAAAGGTGCTTGATACAAAGTGGGTTTTACCTTCTTTCAAGTCAGTGGAAAAGGAACACTTCTGAATGCACAGCGGGCAGAATCCAGAGCGTTTCGGAAGCGGGGAAATGAGCGTGTAGGGCTCCAAGGCAACATTTGACTCTCCACTGCTGTCAAGCAGCGCTACTCGCCGTACTGATAAGCATATGAAATGCTTATTCTAATGAAGCACTACAGGGAGAACCTGTCTGCCTTCCAAGATCATGTCAATGCAGAATGAAAGGCTTCACATTGGTAGCAATCCTGCCTTCTCTCTAGGTGGGGTAAGCGTTGGAAGGACTAAGCCGTCCCCTCAAAAGGAAAATCTCAGAAGGGAAAAAAGAAAAATAAAGGAAAGACAAGCTCTGCTGCACCCTCTTAACTCTGTATTTTGAGTACTGGGGAAAAAAAAAAAAATAATAATATTACAAGTGTTTCCCTTGTTCAGCTATTCCTGAAAGGTTTCAGCTGTCTTGCACAATTTGGGTAAGGACATTGCTCAATGGGGAAGAAGTTGAGAACTGGCTCGTTAGATTTGTCCTGCTCGACCCAGGAGGGAAACAAAACCAGTAAATCCCTCACTGGTGACAAACATTCCCCCCCCCCCCCCCAGGTCACACGTCCCTCTGCTTTCTAGAAAGCTGCCTTGGCACCGCCTGCCACCGTCGCGTGCCCCGAATGACAAGCGGGGTGGTGGCCGAGCCCCCCGAACCAGCCACGGCTGCTGCGGCCTCGAGTGATGGGGGGTGGGCAAAGCCACTCACCCAGCACGTCTGGATTATTTGGGAGTACAAAACTAGATGTGTTTTTGCCACGCAGATCCTGAAAGCCCAGCTGAAAGGCCACTTTCTCGGGGCGAGGGGAAGGAGAAAGCTTCCAGAAGCCTTCCTATTATAGAAGCAAGGGAGCTGGTTCCAAAAATAGTAGAGCAGCATTCCCAGGGCTCTGGAGAACGCTGTGCCCTGGTTTTGTGAGGCTGAGGTCTCCCTGGATCCCTCCTGTACAGGCAGAGATGGGCAGGAGCAACTGCAAGATGCAGAACTGACGTGGAAAGGGAGTTTTAGGACAAACAGCAGAGAGAGAAACCCAGACAGCCCGTAAGGAAGAGACCAGCTTGAACACCAACAGAGAGCCAACCCGTCTCCCACTTTAGGGAAAGCCAGTTAAAACCAGCAAGGAGAATCCCACCCTTTTCAAGAACCCAACATCAGCTTGCTAAAAAAGATCCTAATTATTATTACAACAACACTGATGTGGCAGATTAGGATTGTCAACAATCATTTATTTCATCACCCCGTTCGTCCTGTGGATGCACTGGACTTGCTCCAGCACAGGACTAGCCTATTTATTGGCACGTAGTGACAAAGCAAAATGTCACCAGGAGACCCAAAATATCATACTGGACACTATGTAGGCAAGAAGTCCCCCTGTCCCACGGCACGAATCCTTCTGTACATCTCTCCACTGTATGAAGTGGGGTATGAAATGGCTTTCTAAAACAGAAGAGCAAACCTGCAGCTGACTTCTAAATATCCAGCAAATAAATAAATAAATGCAGTTCCTTCTTCAGAACTCTGCTAATAAGGAAAACCCCACAGCAGGTTAAGCACTAAATTCATCAGCTTTCCAACTCAATTCACTGACTTAAATATGGCTTTAACAGGTTTCTATGGCTCTAACTGGTTTGGCCCAGCCTTTGGGCTGACAGTTCCCCTTTCAGAGACCACCCCATATCCCCTGATCGCAGGGCCAGAACTACTCCACAGTTTAGCAGAGTAAGAGATAGCCCATTTTTGTTTAGTTCTGTGGAATCTCACCCATTTAACCAAAAGGGTCATGTTGTGGATTTCTATGTCCTATACCACTGTGGGCAAAGAAAGAAAGAAAGAAAAAAAAAAAGGTTTTAGAAGTAACTGTGCCATTAGTTGCAAATATTTGGATAGGTTGGATAAGGCCTTGAGCAACCTGGTCTAGTGGGAGATGTCCCTGCACAGGGCAAGGGGGAGTGGAACTACATGATTTTTAAGGCCCATTCCAACCCCTTAACGCTCTATGATTCTATGATTTCTGTCTTTCAAGAGGTCCAGGTTTTTCTATCATATTCCTGAATCCACCCTGTTCTCACATACGAGTATTTTCCACAATGTTTTGCACCAATGTCTCATGATTTGTGCTGAAATCTCAAACCCTTTCCAGTATTTCTTTAAAGTAGGCCACTGCTGGTGCCCCAGTGTCACACCTTCACAGAAAACCATCTTTCACTCTGCAAGGACAACGCAAAAAACGCTGAACTCTGAAATTTCAAATTTACAGGTCAGCAGTCTACCAAAAAAAAAAAATTTGCTCTGCAAACTTGGGAAAACAGTCATCCCAGGTACAGCCAACTTCAGGACATATTTTATACAAAAAAAAGAAGCTGGAACTACTTTTCACAGAACACTTTAGAACAAAATGCCTCATTACATCTGATGAGGACAGCAAACTTCCAACAGAAGAGATTCCTTAGGAGCATCTAAAACCAACCCACCCACAGACAAACAAGACACACCACCACCCACACCCTCTTGAACAAGCTTTGGATTCACTGGGCTTTCCAGCTGTACCTTACAAAACAAAACAAAAAGCCCTTAAAGAACAGGCTACAGTCTAAGGGAAAAAAAATAATAATAAATTTTAAAAAGCTAATTACTGGTAGGTTCTACCAGGGCCTCGGCAGGAAGAGGTCAGGGCTGCCCCAGGCCCTTTCCAGACCCACCACAGGACATGGCTGAGCCCATCAGTGAAGCAACTGGTACGACTGGGGAAACTTATTTAAGAAAAGGTAAAGAGCACCTGACAGAGAGAAGATGGGGAAAAACCCCACCAAGGTCAGAAAAGGATAAGGAGAGTGTGCTCCATGGCAGAGCAGGTAATCCCCTGCAGCAAAATGGGAGACAAAAGATGCTGATTTCATGTTTAACTTGGTTTCTTACTACCATTTTAACCATTGATAAATTGTTTGTTTGTTTTTCCACAACAGCAATCAGTAATCTACGGAGCTTTATCTTGACCTTTAAGCTGTCTGGGCAGTTCTTTCCATGACATCTCTGACTGCAGCCCCTGGAAGGCAATAAACTTCCTGGGACAACCTGTCAGGTGCAGTCACCCCCTGCAATCGCTCGCTGCTTCTCCCAGGTCATCCAATCTGGCATTGTTATCAAGTTTTCACGAGGGACAGGAATATTCCTCCTTGTTTGGAGAGTGACCAGTTTCCAGTCTTCCTCTTTTACTGTGACACACTGAGCAGATCCCACCTGCATCCCTGATGTAGAGGAAGCCACAGCTTCTCCAGGCAACCTGTGCCAGGGCCTCACCGCCCTCCCACTAAAGAATTTCTTCCCAATATCTAATCTAAATCTGCCTCTATCAGCTTAAAAACTTTGTCTCTGTCCTGTCACACTCTCTGCCTGTGTAAGAAGTCCTTCTCCCTCCTTTTTATGAGCCCCCTTAAGGAACTGGAAAGCCACAATGAGGTCTCCTGGGACCTTCTCTTACATCCCCAGCCCTCCCAGCCCATCTGCACGGCAGAGGTGCTCCATCACCAGCCCTCTCATCACCTCCACAACCTCCTCTGGACCTGCTCTAACAGGACCTTTCTTGTGCTGAGGACCCCAGACCTGGACACGGTGCTGCAGGTGAAGTCTCACAAGGGCAGAGTAGAGGGGGAGAATCACATCCTTCAACTTGCTGAGCACTCCTCTCTCGGTGCAGCCCAGGACACAGTTGTCCCTCTGAGCTGTGAGAGCACACTCTTGGCTCATGTCCAGCCTTCCATCCAGAACAACCCTCAAGTCCTTCTCTGCAGGGCTGCTCTCAGTGACTTCTTCTCCCAGTCTGTACTCATGTCTGGGTGCAGCACCTTGCACCTGGACTTGCTGAGCTTCACGGGGTTCCTCATTCTTACAAACGCCACACAACCTCCTCACTTCCTTGGGGGTCCCTTGTTATCCATCCTCCAAAACCAGGCACTTCCAGAGCTCACCCAAGCACGTACAGATCGGCAGGAACAGGGCGAGGGAGGAACCAGGGCATCAGGGAGTGGAGCTGGGGCCGCACAAACGCGGGTGGACGATCCCAAAGCAACATCAGGGATGGAGCTTGAACAAACACCAGAAAGCAAAAACCAAAACAAAAGCCACAAACAAACAAAACCCCCCAAAAAACCCAAACAAAAACAAAACACAAAAAAACCTACCAAAAAAAACCACAAAACCACCTCAGAGACCAGAAAGGACTTGGAACACTCAAAGCACAGCAGTGTGACACGCTACGGCCAAACTGCTTAAGATGAAGGCACAAAGCAGGCAAGGGGGACAAGCTACAAATCCTTCCCAGGCAAAGCATCACCTGGTTTTACACAAATTCATAAAAGAACAACATACACAGAACATCTGCTGAAATAAATAACTGGGCTGCAGATAAGCTCAGGGATTTTTGACTGGTGAACTGCGGTAGAGAGCAAGATGAAATACATCATCTTCCTGCACGATTTTTTCAGAAGACCTTTTAAAACCTAAGCTAATTTGGAAACCTACCAATTCTGTGGGTCTTTAAAAATAGAGCAAAAAAAAAAAAAAAAAAAAGATAAAGGATTTTTTTTTCCATTAATAACTCAGAGTTATTGAAGTAAAAAATAGTTTGATATTTTCAGAGCTTTACAGTCTATACACCTAGCAACTAACACAATTAAATTTTCAGAAATTCCACGCATAGCACTGCAATTCATTCTTTCAAGAGAAAAGAAAGGCCCCAAAATAGCACTAAAATTTC
Organism: Empidonax traillii; assembly: GCF_003031625.1. Classification (NCBI taxonomy): domain Eukaryota; kingdom Metazoa; phylum Chordata; class Aves; order Passeriformes; family Tyrannidae; genus Empidonax; species Empidonax traillii. Next base: position 41,574 of record NW_020956582.1, read on the forward strand.
TGTAAAGGACAGCTTCTGCACACTCAAGTGTCGTGTGAACTGTGAGAACTTTTGCTGCAAGTCTTTCCTTTCCCATGATTCATCTTCAAAATTCAGTAGCACGGACCTACAACAGGACTCCAGAAAATTCTGGTGCAGTTCTTTCCAGGTTAGTGGCCGTTTTGGAAGTATGGACTTTTCTACAAGCAAACAGAAGTTTGTTTCGCAAGATTTTTTTAACCTTTTTAATGCAAAACAACAGAAAATACAGAATCATGAAATGGTTTGTGTTGGAAGGGACCTTAAAAATCACCCAGTTCCAACCCCCTGCCGTGGGCAGGAACACCTTCCACCAGCCCAGGTTGCTCCAAGCCCTGTCCAACCTGGCCTTGGACACTTCCAGGGATCCAGGGGCAGCCACAGCTTCTCTAGGCACCCTGTGCCAGGGCCTGCCCACCCTCACAGGAAGGAATTTCTTCCCAATATCTAATCTAAATCTCTCCTCTGTTATTTTAAAACTGTTCCCCCTTGTCCTATCACTATCTGCCCATATAAAAAGTCACTCTTCCTCTTTTTTTATAAGCCCCCTTAAGGCATTGGAAGGGGCTCTAAAGTCACTCCAGAGCCTTCTCTTCTCCAGGCTGAACAACCCCAGCTCTCCCACCCTGTCTCCAGAGCAGAGGGGCTCCAGCCCTCTGAGAATCTCCATGGCCTCCTCTGGACCTGCTCTAACAGTCTAAAAACAGCTTTATAATCAAGACAGAAAAGGAAAAAAACATAAGCATTGCTATCTAACCCAGTACAATCAATATTCTCTTCTCAGAGAAATCAAACCCCACCAAACCACTTAGAAGCGAAGCAGAAAATGAGGCACCCCCAAACTGTGGCTCCAGAAATCCCACTCACCACGCTGGCTTTCAACAACCAGCTCTCTCTCTCCCCCAAAAGCCAGCTGAAAGCTTGCTTGGAGCCCAAAAAAACTAAGTTAGCAAAGCAATCACCAAGCTTGACCCCTCAGCCTTTGACATCTCTCGCTAATTCTCCACGAGTTCGCAGGAAGTCGTTTCAAACGGCTCCCTCAAGAAAATAAAGCTCCGAGCCGTAGTTTTTCCATTCCGAGCCATCCCTGCACTGTTTCATAGCTCTGATAATTGTACCACTGACTAAACTCCAACTGGGAATAGCTGTTTTTATCATCACTATTAAAAACAGTCCCTCACGCTGTTAGGAATCTGGAAACTCGCTGGAGCTGCATCCCACCCTTCGGCCTCTCAAAACACCACCGAGCAACGAAACTATGCGCTGAAACCAGAGGATCCCTGTGCTGAACAACTCCTGTCATTTCTGGGTAATTAGAACTGCCTCCTCAGCAAACCAGGGAGGCTTGGTTATTGATTTTAGAGGGGCAAGTGGCACCGGAGCTCCGAAAGTCAAAGTTAATTTATAGTTTTCCCACTCCGGACTGGGAAAGCTGAGTTACTTTTAGGACTGGAGGGGTGACGTGCATGTTAAAAAGCTTTACATGTCCACCTAGGTTTTTTTTCAAAAGTAAAGAGATCACATGCAGTTTTCCTTTCCTAAAAGCACATAATCTAGATCTTCACACCTTAACCAGAAGAGTGACTGACAGCTCTCAGAGAAGGAGCAAGATGCAGAAAAACAGGAGTTGAAAGAAAGAGTGGGTTTAAAAAACAGCTTTTAATTATCTGAAGGTGCCGTTGCCAAGTAGTCAGCAAAGAAGCTGTGCATCACATACAGATGGGAAAATTCCCCCAGGTTTATTTCACAGTCAATTACAGTGGATTAACCTATTAGGAAGAAAAAAATGTATTTTTTTTTTTCTGTAGATGCAAGTTTCAACAACTTGAAAAATCATCGCCACTGGTACTTTGATACACAGGATCAGCAATCTGTTCTATCACACTTGCAGTCATCACAGTACATAAACACACCCTAGCAGCAGCCTCTCCCTCTTTTTTAATGCATCTTCTGTCATTATTTCCCTCTCAGGGAACTGCATCCCCTCCTGGCTCCCCACTTGGAGTATCATTTTCGTACATCAGTATTTTTTCTACTGTTGTTTAAAGAACAGCAGCAAGCACCTTCAAACTTCTCCACACACCTCTGCACGCACTCACACATATTATTCACATCTGTCTCTGCAAGATGCCACTGTGTAAGGTTATTTGTCAAACACAAAAGCACTGCAGCTGTGAAAAAAAAAAAAAAATCGGCTTTCCAGGATCCCTGTGCTAAATCCTGGGTGTGCCTACTTTTGTTTGGTATCAAGTTCCTTCTGCTGGCTCCGCTGCAAGAGCGAACTACAGGGATAGTTAACTTTTTCCCCACCTCCAAAAACATCTGTTCCTTTTCTGAGTTCTCCAGACTTCCTTCCCTTCGACCGTATCACAAAGGCTCCTCTTTTTTAGCAAGGGCTGCCCTTCTTGATAGCCCATCACCATTATCTTCTTGTTCTGCAGAGCAGCTCGAATCACTGGTGATCCTGCAGAGCTTCCAATCCTTTCAGCTCGAGGCCAGGATCTCAATTCAAGCATCCTGATTTACAGACGGGGTTGTCAAAACTCCTTCCCTGCCTCTTGTTTAACACTCCACAGCTTCCTGTCCTTGGGAGGCAACCCAAACTTGCCAAAAGAAGTGCCAGTTTCTGTTAAAACACCCCCCAACTCCCCGTGACGCCAAAAGGCTCAAAACAATCACGTTGCTCCCAAACTTTGCGCTGCAACAGCTTTTACTCCACAAAAAGTGCAGGGATGGGCAAAAATTCCTTCAGCACGAAGGAGTCTGAGGAGGTTCTTCGCTGAATCTCACAGCGTTTCAGGCTTGGCACGACCTGCCATCCACTCACACACACAGCACAGTGTCACCCCTCAAAACCCCACTGTTCAACCTAAAGGTACTTTCCTTTTTCTTCCTTTTTTTTTTTTTCCTTCCTGATTTTAAGGGCGCGTCAGCTGCTGACTGAAAAAGTGGGAATGCTCCATTTAGCACACACACACACACACACTTGTTAAACCGCTCACAGCATGCAAATAAAACAGCGCATTGTGCAAAAGTCATTCAGCCTCCCCATCCCTAGATAGGAGCGAACGGAACCGCGGCCAGGAAAGGGAAACTTGGAACAACGTGCAAATATTTCGGTCCCTTATTCCCAATATTCACATCCCAGGCTGAAACCCTGCAGCCCTGTCCTGCTGAGGGGTGACCGTGTTGAGAGGCTCCTCCGTGCAATGGGTGGGAAAACAACCCATTATCTGTCTTGCCCCGGCACTGCACCCTTTTTATTTGTAGTTATTACTGCAAACTGCCTTTTTTTCCAGACAATGGCCGTGTTATTATAGGTACCTTCATGCCGTGCCAAAGCACATACACACAGCAATTCAGAACAATCAGCCTTGTTTTCATGGGAGCAAAGGTTGCAGCCAAATGAAATGGGTGGAGATCACATTAAACAATCTTGGAATCTGCTAATAGGATATAGGAAAATGTGACCGTAATGCAGATGCGGAGTTCCCCTTTCACCTTCCAATGTTAGGGATAAAATAAAAGCTTTGGAAAACCAATTAAACTGTTTGAACAACATTAAGCTAGTTGAAGCACTCTCAGGGTGCTTACAAGACCACTGAGAAGTTCTTTAAAATTAAAACAAAGAAATGCCCTTCCAGAGCTCCGAAACCAGAGAGCCTTCCCCCACCCCAGAACACCACCTGCTTTTAAGATACGGGACACCTGCAAGTCATCTGCTTCTGCAAGGTAAAGAGAAGCTCAGCAAGACAACTGTTCCTGTCCTAAAGACATGATCAGCCCCTTCTCTAAGCGGGGAGCTTTCGTCCTGAGGCACCTTGCTTGGTCAGCCTGTAACCTGCATTCCCCTCGTTTGCTTTTGAGATGTGCATTAGTCAGCTTTCTCCTTCACAAATCTGATTGTGCCTCTGCATGATCGTACGCTGAAGTCATGTCCTTGAGCGTGTGACATCAGTCTGTTGCCATGGCAATGTGCAGGGCGGTCCAAAATTCAGTATTATGGCATCACTGCGGGATCAGACAGCGGAACAAGCCAACGCCTCAGAGCTGGTTAATGCAGCACGAAACAGCCAAGGCATTTCCATCTAAATGTTAAAGTGTAACGGCACTTTATCACAGTATCCCTGATAAATATGGCTGGAAGCCTCAGGAAAAGACGATCCAGAAGGTCACTGAAGACAAACAGATGAGCCATCGTGCATCACTGAAGAAGGGCAATATGTTTCCAAGGATGGCCACCAAGTATGAGGAAAGCTTAGCTCAGCTCTCTGAATAGAAACCACCATCTGTTCCTAAGGCAACACCAGACCTGCCTAAAGAGAGATCGCTCACTGAGAAACAGGGATGGCCCCCCGGCACCCCCGGGCCAAGGGCTGGGTTGCACAGTTTTTCTGGAAATCAGAGGTTGGAGCATCAGAGCCCTGCCAGCCCTTTCCAAGAGACAGCATTACATAAGACAACAGTTCTTCGATTTCGAGCTGTGAAAGCAAAAGATCATCGTTAACCCAACCTGTAACAAAGCCACGTAGTTAAAAAAGGGTGGTACCTTCCAAGAGTTGTTATTCCATGTAGGGTTAGACATTACAGTTCTGTAGGTTCCTTGCACACTCACGAGAATGGCATTTCTGAAGAGCAAAAGGGAAGGAAAAAGGAAATTAGTGACACAGTAACAGTGTTACAACCACCAAGCAGCTCTTTAAGACACACAAAAAAAAAAAAAAAAAAAAAAAAAAAAAAAAAAAAAAAAAAAAAAAAAAAAAAAAAAAAAAAAAAAAATCCATTTGCCCAGAGCAAAGGGCACATGGGAACAACCAACTCAAGGTCTTCAGCGCTGAGTGAAGACTGAATCACCCCAAAGAGTCCACCAACTACAGGTGGCTGGGCAGAAGGCACTTTGGCACCACGGGAGAGGGGAGATGAGGAACACAAAGCTCCCAGCAGCCAGGCTGGACCCCCTTTCTTTACCTGTTCCTCTGTTCCCATCAAACACACCTGTTTAGGGGTTCCCAGTCGCTGCTCTAACACCCAAATTCCTCAAGACCCTTGAGTGGCGCTGCTTCTGCACGTCAGCTTCCGTGTGAACCAGCCCCTCCCCGCACGCTTGACTGGTTTCATTTTGCCTCCTTCCGCTTTCCCTCCTTAATCCACGAGTCTCCTGCCAGTCACTCGACACCTCCCCCTCTGCAAAGCTGACCTCCATCCTCCCCACAACCCCGGGCACACCCACAATTTCTCCACGCTGCCATTAACGAGGCACATGTCATGTAACCCTCACCCTTCTCCTAACCCCTCCACCCATGTCCCTGGCTGTAATTACCCCACACCTCGTTATCTAACACCCAAGCACAAGCCCTTGGGGCTGGGAACCGCTGTTTGTTTGGCTCTGTAACGTCACACGCCCCGGCGGTGGCGTTGTATAAATAAATTCCACAACCTGTTTGAGCCTGAGCTTGATTCAGACCTGAATTATCCCAGTTTCCAAGTGACTGCTGCAAATACCTTCACTTGCTGCTTTAGCAACACCAGATTACGCAACCAGCCACCGCAGGCAGCTCCAGTGCCACTCACCGTGGCACCTGATTGCTCCCCCACGGACCACAACTGCACAGAAAACATCTTAAATCCCTCTACTTTGAAATACAAATTGCAGATTACAGAGGGAAGAGGCAGGCAGAGGCACACTGCCCTCAGCAATGTGCCTGTCACCTGAAGGACAAGCTCCATGGACCTCTCAGCCACCAAAGCACCCAGGCTCTGCCCCAGTCTCAGCCCCCTTAACACCCAGCAGGTTCCCCTGTCACAAGCCTGAAGTACCACTAAGGATGAGATTCTGGAAGCAGCTTTAAGCCAAAGGGATTTTCAGAGCAAAATAAAGCCAGCAGGCTTCATCTCCATGGAGCTCCTGCAACACAACATCAGCTGAGCGAGTTTCTCAG
>NW_020956582.1:47742-51123 GCF_003031625.1 Empidonax traillii
CCCCAGTCTCAGCCCCCTTAACACCCAGCAGGTTCCCCTGTCACAAGCCTGAAGTACCACTAAGGATGAGATTCTGGAAGCAGCTTTAAGCCAAAGGGATTTTCAGAGCAAAATAAAGCCAGCAGGCTTCATCTCCATGGAGCTCCTGCAACACAACATCAGCTGAGCGAGTTTCTCAGGGCAGAGGTCTTTCTTATTAACTACCTAGTAAATTCAGATTAAAGTCAGGCAGCTTTCCCCCCCTCCCTCACATAAAAATCAGATGCTATCCAGCCCCCAGGAATAAATCCAGCTCCTGCAATAAGGAAAACCTGCTCACAGCCACATGACACCACACACAATCCAGAGGATTGTGGCCCTTCAGATGCTCATTAAACCTTTTTTCCCCTAGAAAAGGATATCCAGCAAAGGATAATTTGCCTTCAATTCATTTTCAACAGTCAGGATGGAGGGTAACTAAGTACTGGAAGTGGAAGCACACGAGAAGTCCCAGGGCAGCCGTCCCAGCCCATGAACACATCAATGTGCAAAAACCTGTGGACAGTCCCCATCTACTGCCCCAATCACGTGCGCCGGTCCCAGCCCCCACGTGATGCTCCAGAGGGGCCATCAAAGCCCTGAGTCAAACACAAGGAGGAGAGGAAGGAAGCACCGAGACACAGCACAACCATTTAGGGGTAAACAGAGGCCTGAGAAGAGCCAAGGCTGGGGGGCTGCCGTGGAAGCTCAGTTAACACACTTCAAGACAAGGAGCGGAGCACGAGTAAGTCAACTCACCCTCCCCAGACGGTCACAAGAGCCTTGTCAACCTGCACAGACTGAAGACCAGTTCCAAAAAACACCGAGCACGGCACCGGGAAGGTAAATGGACCGTTTTGAGAAGGTAGGATTAGCTTTTTTTACTGGAGAAGGGGAACACAACAGCACACACAACAACTACCGCTGTGGGTTTGAGACATCTGTGAGAGACACCGTTTTAAGAGCCAGCAGTTCATGTCAACACAAAAGACTGCCAAAATCTTGCTGTATGTCACGGTGTTTACAGGTGGAGGAGCTCTGCCCTCTCACAGGAAGGAGCTGTGCTTTGCAGACCCTTCCTGACTACCCAGCTGAACCTCCTGTTCACAGGCAAGTCCCTTTCCATCTACATTACCCTTGGAGCAGGCTGGCCAACACAAAAGTTGTCATACCACAGACCATCTTCTGCCTTCTTTTCCCTACAAAGGCATTGTGGTACTGCCACACAGGACTCATATTCTACAATATTTTCCCAAGGAAACTGTGGCAAAGATCGCTCTGGGTTGGTCTCCACAGCAGGCTGGGGGTCAGAGAGCCCAAGCAGGATCATCTCAGAGCGCACGGCACAGGATTGCGTCCAGAGGGTTCTGAAACACCTCCAATGAGGGAAACTCCACAGCCTCTCTAGGCAATCTGTTCCAGTGTGTGGTCACCTGCACAGCACAGGAAAGAAGTATTTCCCCCCCTATATATTATACAAATAAATAAATACCTAATTAAAAAAAGGTGATGCAGTTCATGTCATTAAAAGAAGCCACACTGTTCTTACCAAAGCCTGGATCCACTACAGCACATGATGAACAGGTCCCTTTGCAAAGCATGCTTGGGCCTTTCCCCCTGAAAGCCACCTTAAAAATATAAGACCCCATTAAATGGGCCTCATACTCTTTAATCCTTTGAAATTCACCATCACTTCACCTTATTTATTCCAAGAGCTCTTAAAGCTGCAGCTGGACCTACACAATCAACCCTGTCAGCCAAGTTACGACCAACACAACCAAGCCCAAACTTACCAAAACTATTAACCTGTAAAAAGCGTTACTCCATTTTCTTTCCCAGAACATTTAACCTGCTAACAAGTATCTGTCTCGGTGTGTTAGCACCCTCCCAATTGTCCTGATCTGAGTGAGCAGGCTTACACTGAAACACAGCAAGAGCCAAGAGCACTCATCCAGGCAGAGCCTGCAAGAACAGACCCCCTTTGGGGCAGCGACAGTTGAGGTCGATTTAATGCGAAAACAAACTACTTTTCCATTCAAGTCCAAAGCGGAGACAAAGAATTTTATGTGGCTCAGATTGCACAGTCAGCTGTCTTTTTAGGAACAGATCAGATTTAACAGTTCCGTGGCAGTCCAGAAAAAAAAAATAAAAATAAAAAAAAAATGAGCCTGACAGAAGTTTATGGTTTGGCCAGTACTGCACTGAGCAGAATCCAGGCACTTGTCTGCAGTGCTCTCATGGCCCTCAGCCGGTACCTCAAAGTCATCAACATCAATTCCAAGAAGGTATTTTGGGAGACACTGGCACAGGTTGCCCAGAGAAGCTGTGGCTGCCCCATCCCTGGAAATGTTCCAGGCCAGGTTGGACAGGGCTTGGAGCAACCTGGGCTAGTGGAAGGTGTCCCTGCCCGTGGCAGGGGGATGGAACAAGATTGGCTTTAAGGTCCCTCCCAACCCAAACCATTCCAGGACGTTGTGGTTTCTCAGGATTCAGCCTGGTGCACAGACACATTTTTATCCCATTTCAAAGAAAGACAAAATCCCTCTCTAAAGCTCTGCCCAGTCATTCTCTCTCACATCACACAGATTGCATTAAACACCATTTCTACACCACAGAACCGAAACGACACAATTTGTCAATGAGACCACTCTCATATTCTGAAGCAGCAGAGATGTGCTCAGGCTCTTCACCTCAACTATTTCAGGGCCTAATGCAGACAGAGAACTTAATTAGCATATATTGCTACAGAAAGGAATATAATCCAAACCTTCACTGGTTTATATCTAAACCCTCTGAGACACCCAACGTCAATGCTAAACAAATCTTCACCTGGCAAACACTTGGAGAGCCTTCAACCGAAGCTGCCAGGTAAGGGAATGCAGTATTTTGGGATATTTTTGCTACATACACTGGGGACATACCTCTAACACACACAAAGCCCAGAGAAGCTTCATGACAGCTGCAAAAACAACTCCGTCCTGGCGAACATTCACAAAACGAAATTACAGTTTCACTCCAGGGAAAAAGGAAAAAAGCACTTAAGTTTTGTTTAGATTGAAGTGCTTGGAGCCACACCACTTATCTGCTATCAGAGCAGATTGCAGGGCTGCTCCAATGATTATTCTGTAATGAAGTAACTGGAATTGGAAGGTATGCAATTAGTCCTATCTCCTCCTCTGCCACCCCCCTAACAAGAAAAAAAGCCAGCACAGACGTTATCACCTCTTCCTCTAGCTCTGCTACCCTCATTTAAAATACCCACAAAGCAAAGTAGGGCTGTCACAAGCTGCTAACAAGCCTGTCTTGGCCCTGACTGGCAGCAAAGGTGATATTCTCAGCATCTCCCCAGGAGAAAGTTACCGG
>NW_020956582.1:51388-56433 GCF_003031625.1 Empidonax traillii
CCCCTAACAAGAAAAAAAGCCAGCACAGACGTTATCACCTCTTCCTCTAGCTCTGCTACCCTCATTTAAAATACCCACAAAGCAAAGTAGGGCTGTCACAAGCTGCTAACAAGCCTGTCTTGGCCCTGACTGGCAGCAAAGGTGATATTCTCAGCATCTCCCCAGGAGAAAGTTACCGGGTTACCCAATGGGATGCTTTCTCAGGTACCCCCACACACTTATATATTAAGCTTAACATGTCTGCATTTAGCTGTTTCAGTAAAAGCAAACCACTTTTCAGAGGGACAAAAAAAGCCCTGCTGTACCTACCAGCTTTTAAGTTAAAGCATCTCTCGTTTAATCCTCCTGGGAAGGGAATATATTAAACTCAGGACACAGGTATTGCTTGCTGGCACTCCGTATAGTTTTACTGACTCCAGCCTGGCTCATTTTACCTGGCTCATTTACCCTCCCTTCCCTTAAAGAGCTGTGTTTTAAATGTTTGAGAAGTGGTATGTGCAGCTTTCTAATAGCTGGGAGAGGCAGAAAGGCCCCAGACACCCCACAGCCAAGCGGCAACTCACAGTAAATCCCCGATTCCAAACTGCAATTCCCATAAAATACACGTTGGCATTTATTCAGGCTCCAAAGCTCACTCATCTCCTCACCTCTCCTCTCCTCCACCCCAGCAATACCCGTTGGGGTCTAATTAAAGATATGGCTTCCCCCCCCCTCTGCCTCAGGTATACCCCAATAAAGTTTCTCCCTCTGTGACCCCAGGAACACAAGGGAGAGCTGGAGGGACAAGGGAGATTCCCCCAGCCCTTAAAAAAAAAAAAAAAAAAGTATGAAAATAATTTTTAAAAAAATTAACAACCGCTATTAATGCAACAAAATGAACTCGTTCTTTATAGGTTCACTACCGATGCAACAATTTTACACATGGATTAAGTTCTTCTGCTTTTTTCCAAGTTAAAGTTCTTTCCCATTTCTTAACATTTTCCCAAAGACAATGGGCCATCCCTGCAGGATGTGCTGGTGCCTTCACTTCCTTGGATTCAGCCAGGCCAGGGATGAAGCTGTTAACACTTCACAAAATCCATCCACAACCCTTTCCTCGCTGGATACATCTACTGATCCAAAAGAAGGAAAAGAGCTTTTAAAAAAAAAACAAAACCCATCCCTTTCAAGGTAAGCAGAGTGTGCAGAGACATTTGCTACAAAGGTATGTAAACTGCTACTATTTATCCTACAATTTACCCCCGCGGCCTTCCAGCTGACACATCCCCCTGGACAGCATTTCAACAGCCCCACAAGCAGCTAAAGCTGAACAGAGCAATCATCAGGAAAACTGGTTTAGTCCACTGCTGGTGGCATCCCATGCCCCATCCATCCATGGAGGAAGCGTGACTCAAACTGCTCCAGTAACTTGTACCAAAGCCACGTCTCCAGCTGCTTCTGCTGCGAGGCCGATGCGAAGCAAGTTATTTTACATTTTAATATGACTACATCTGCAGCCCTAAAAAAAAATCCATAAGCATTTTAAAAGATAGGGATGATTTTTTTTTTTTTTCCTTAACACCACAGAAGATGGATTCACTGCTATCAGTAATCCTCCCACAGCCCCACTTTCAGGAGCAGCAGCAGATTTACTTCGATTTCAGACGCATAAACAAGTGCTCTCTGCATCACTTCATTCACGTGTTTATCAAGATAAAGTTACCTCATTGAGAAAAAAAAAAAACCCAATGGTAGAGTGTCATCCTCCTTTAGAGAGGAAATTAAATGAAAAAATGAGAGGTACTAACAGTCTGACTCACAGCTGATGGCAAGTTCTGATGCCCTGATGGTTAAATCGAGGTGTACAAACCCACTTTCAGGGAACAGGTTTTCCTTATGGGTTTGGTTTTGGTTTGTTTTTTTTTTTTTTAGAATTCCCTTACCAAATCCCTGACACTTGTCTTAAGCTATCAGGCCTTCCATACGTGTTTACAGGCAGCTTCTCTCCACCTCAGGAGTCAGGAGAGAAGGAAGCACAAAAACTCTGAAGACAAAAACATTAAGAGGCCCGAGGCAAGAGCAAAGGCTTCACCGTGGGAAGGATTTTTACTCTTTGCAATAGAGGCAAAGTTCAGCACCAAGACCTCAACGAGGAGCTTCATAAATCAAAAGAGAAGTGGGATGCACGTGAATCAGCGAACACAAACCCCAGCTCAACACCAGCCTCTATCACTGATGCCCAAGCCCTGCTTGAACCCAGGGTCCAAACTACTTTTTTAAAACATAGCCTCTGGTGTGAGCGTGACACGCTGCAGAAAGCCAGACCACAGGCACGAGCCACGAGTCAGTCTTTGAAGTTTAGATACACCAGAAAATTGTTTCACCTACCCAGATGCAGAGGGATAGCTTGCTGCCTTTGATGCGACAAGAAATTTTGGTCTTAAAACTGCCCAAGGACTTCAAATTGCTCGCTGGGCTTGCAGCGTGGCAACACCCAAGCCCTACACATAGACACGAGCCTAATTATGCCTGGTCTAGACTTGGGGGGGAGGAAAAGCAAAAAAAAAAAAAAAAAAAAAAAAGAAATATTTTCACTGATGTTAGCACGCAAAGAAAATAATAGCACATACAAAGAAATCTCTAGAGTGACTTATGAAGAAGATTTTATGCCTGGCTTTCTGCCAATTAGAGAGGAATTAAAGAGTCTGGCAATATAACCCTGCTCATCCCGAAGGGAAAAAAAAAAAACCTGCATTTTTAAGTGATCAACGGAGTAAGAGGGAGGAGGAAAGAGGGACAAAGACTCAACTGCACAGAGCAACATCAGAAGTTCCTGACGGTACTGAGACAGAAATCGGGCACAGATAGTTCAGATTCTAAAATTAATCCAGTCTATTGCATCCAAAAGAAAATCGGGACATAAAGAGCTGATTCCAAATAAAAGCATTCCAATAAAGCAGACAGTATTTTTTCTGCTACAAAATTCCAACTGCTCCAGGATTTTACCGATCATACTGACGGCCAACCAGCAAAATCAGTGAAAGGTGGAGGTCACAAAAACAAAAGCAAACCAAGTGGAAAAGGCACGACTAGATATCTTGGGGAGCTGAAAATGTGTCAAAACCCATCCTTTCGGTGAGAAAGAACATTTAGGAGCTATCTGCAGTGATGAATTTACATCCAAACTCTTTGGAGCTTAAAAATTCCCATCATGAGACCAGCTTTTAGTGGAATTAGGACCAGACTTGACATGCCCCACTTTCCCCAAGGTTACTTTTTGAAATGCAGCTACACTTAAAATATTTCCAGCGCTCATCTCACACTGCAGAGGAGCGAGCAAAGCCTACCTTCTAATTTTACTGGTTTAGGGTTTTTTTATAAGAATTTAACTTCAACAGTTTTTTTATTTGATTGACCAAAGGAATTTTGCATTAGACTGCAGGCTGAAAGTTACTGGAAATGGCAGTGAGCTGTTACTTTTATATAAAAGTCACTGCAAGGCGAATAAAGTTACTGAAGCTTTCTAAAGCAAACTTTGTGAAACACCAAAATCACAGAATGAAACCAGAAGCAGCTCAGGAGTTGCTAGGGATGCTTCAAGTTAATAAAATTCTAAATTAAATGGCTGCCGCTTAGCTCTGCCAAAAAATTATGCAAATTCCCAAAGTTCATACATAGTAATTAGCACAGCAAAAAAGCAGGTCCCAAATAAGTGATGAAGTTAGCCTCGCTCTTATTTTTCCAGCAGATGGAAATAGCTATGTGTGAAGTTTTTTTTGTGGGTTTTTTTTGGTTTTTTTTTGCTTTTGCAATTGGAGATTAAACATATTATCCTGCATATCAATTCTGCAAGTACAGCATGTTGGATATCTGCACTCATGGAAGCAGGAATATGCAGACTATCAGTCTGAATCCTCCTTTTCCATCATTCTTAACAGGACACTGAAGAGGCTGTGAGGGGGGAGGGTTTTCATATTTAAGACTTTCATTTTTCAAACTGACTGCTGACATCTTAGTTGAGACAAGTTCTCTCCAAGTACACTTATAGAGTTAATAGTCCAAACAGGTTTCTCCAAAGAAAAAGAAATGTCTGCCTCGACTAAAAATACATCCTCTTGATGTGCTAATTGACAGATCACAAAAAGTCATCCCAACTGCAAGTTGGAAAAACACATGTCAACAGAAAGACTCCTGGTTTTGCCCATCACTGCTCCAAAAACCTGGTTCGCAGGCACATCCATCCTTCATTGTGTGTCATACACTGTAATATAAATTCACCTTCTCCTCTCCTGACACTGATCTGCCACTTCACACTTAAAAAAAAGACATGACCTCCTGCTCAGCCCTGCAGTTCTCCAGCGATGGCCGAGCCTCAGGAGTGCCCTCGACCAAAATCCCCCACCTGTGCTCCACACTCGGAATTCGGTTTCTCTTAGGAAGTGAAAACAAGCTGCAAGTCTTGCCACACGGTTATTACTTCGGGGTAGCCCAGAAAAGACCTCCGGAATCTGCGTGCGCTACAAAAAAAAGAACCCCTAAAACTCGCATCACGAAAGGAAACACAGGGAGGGGAAAGCAAAGTTTAAACCCTAATTTAAAAGTCAAGCGAGTGACACGGTGGATTGAACGCTGTTAACCAAAACTGTGCGAGTCAGAAGTGGATGTCCTGAAAGCGGCAGAAACCCTGCCCGCAACAAAATGAGAATTCTCTTACAAAAACACTTCTGGGGCCAAAGGAAACACCGAGTTTAAGTAAGAAAGCAAGCACTTACACCTATCGTGCTCTCCCCCTCTTCCTTCTCAACTGGGGAGTCTCATTTATCTCAAAGCAATCAAAGGAAAACACTTTGATTTTTCTAAAGTCAGAAAAGCTGCAGAAATGAAAGCCCTGTCTGGCACGAACAAATAATATTTCTGAAATCAAAAGAAGACTTTTTCCAAGTTAGGGGAAGGGCGAAAACAGTCCTGAATAACTTTACTTTGCATAGCCCAGTTCCTGCCAAAACAGTTCTGTAAATCCCATGGTAGTTCAGATAATTTCCATTCTTAGACCAAAAAAAAAAAAA
>NW_020956582.1:57082-58544 GCF_003031625.1 Empidonax traillii
TTTTTTTTTTTTTTTTTTTTAACAGCTGACATTTTCTTAGCAGCCATCCATGCGTCCCTCTGGAGGGTATTTTTACTTTCCAAACAGCTTTAAGCAGTCATGTGGCTGCCCCAGCGGCAACTTGCTCCCAAAGAGGTGGCTGAACCTCCAGTGTGTAGGAAGGTGATCTGTGTAAACATTCCTATTAGCTCTGTGCTGCACCAGGAGGAGCAACTGCAACATGTTTAGGCACACCTGAGCTATATTTAATCCATCTTCCCCCGACACCCATTGCAATGACGCTGCAGACGCCCAAATTTGGACGGCCAGGTCATGGCACCGCTGATGAGAGTCAACAAGCCCATCCTATGCCCACACCAGCCGGTCCTGCTGCCATTTCTCCGTGTCTTGACACCCAAAATAGCCAGATTAAACCAACCACCAGGCTTGCAGTGGTAAATACAGCTCCAGTTATGCTCCAGGCATGAAACTGCAACAGCAGGATTAGCAAGTGATACAGCAGATATCCCCCTTCCGCAACACAGACCAAAAAAAGAGAAGTTATTTGGGGGATAAACACTAATTCCACAACTACAATGCAAACTCCAAACACAAATCCCACAATCAGAGCCAGAATCTGCACTAGGGGCAACGATCCTGATTCATATTTTTTGGGAGTGAGAAAAGAGGACATTTTAAGAAAAGGACATTTATACATTAAAAAGTGTCTGTCACACTGACTTTAACAGATCCTACGTTTAATAAGTTAATAGAATCAAAACAGCTAAGAAAACAAAACCAGCAAAATGTGGTACAAATAAAAACGGAGCAGCCACACATACCAAAGCAGCATTCCTGTGCCCTCCTTCCTGCAGAGCCCACAGAGCCAGGACGAGGATTTCTAACCCACAGCTTTCACTAAACCAAGGTCTCCTTCGAAAGCTTAAATGTATAGGAACATCCAGTGATACATCTGATGACCAAATAATCCACAAGAGCCAAAAAAATCCCAGCAGACAAGGGCAGGAGAGATGCTTCCCAAGCTACATTATCTTTAATGACAGGCTTGGGATCGGCCCTGCGTTTTCCTTGCAGGCTCAACTACTCAGGTACAAGAAAAGCTGCTCCCTTCTCTGAATCCAGGTATCAAACCTGCAACAGGAATATTAAAATGTGCCATATCTGCTGGGAATACAGCCACCAGTGTGTGAGGATTATCCCAAAATGCCTGTCTGGCTGTGCTACAGGGCAGTGAGAAGCGAAAATAACACATTGCGATGAATGTGCTGACACCTGGAACCTCAGGGTCAGTTTTACCTCGGTGGTACTGTGCATACACTATACAATATTCAACTTCACATCGCCACAAAGTTAACTTGGCACCTCCATACCCCAAAAACCACGCTCCTTCCTGGCATGGGAACTACAGGCCAGTCTCTGTGAACGCCCAGAGCGCGCCACAAAACGAGCTCTAAAACTGAAA